>NC_051063.1:183601673-183761673 GCF_004664715.2 Peromyscus leucopus
TGGCAGCTTATGTTGGAGAGGATGTGGAGCAAGGGGAACACTCCTCCACTGTTAGTGGGAGTGCAAACTTGTATAGCCACTTTGGAAATCAGCATGGCAGTTTCTTAGAAAATTGGGAGTCAACCTGCCTCAAGACCCAGCAATACCACTCTTGGGGTTATACCCAAACGATGCTCAATCATATCACAAGGACACTTCCTCAACTATGTTTATATCAGCATTATTTGTAATAGCCAGAACCTGGAAACAACCTAGATGCCTCTCAACTGAAGAATGGATAAGGAAAATATGGTACATTTACACAATAGAGTATTACTACAGCGGTAAAAAGCAATGACATCATGATATTTGCAGGCAAATGGGTGGAACTAGAAAAAAAAAATTCTGAGTGAGGTAACCCAGACCCAGAAAGACAAACATGGAATGTACCCACTCATAAGTGGATAGTAGATATAAAGCAAAGGATAACCAGACTACAACTCACACCTCCAGAGAAACTAGATAACAACGAGGGCTCAAAGAGGGATTCATAGATTTCCCTGGGAAGGGGAAATAGAAGAGATTTCTTGGGTAAATTGCAAGTGGGGTAGAGGGGTTGGGGAAGATAGAGGGATGGCAGCTTGAGGGAGCAGGTTGGATAGGATGGGTGTGGGAGGCAGGATGGAGGGGAGAGTAATGAAAGAGAAGTCTTGATGAGGAGACCGTTTTGGGGTTAGGAAGAAACCTGGTGCCAGGGAAACCCCCCAAAATCCACAAGGATAACTGCAGCTAAGACTCCTAGCAATAGTGGAGAGGGTGCCGGAACTGGTCATCTCCTGTAATCAAATTGGTGACGATCCTGAAATTGCCATCAGAGATACTCTATCCAGTAAATGATAGAAGCAGATGCAGAGATCCACAGCCAAATACTGGGCTGAGCTCTAGGAGTCTTGCAGAAGAAAGGGAGGAGGGAATGTATAAGTCAGGGGTTCATGATGGGGGCACCCACAGAGATAGCTGACCTGAGCTCCTGGGAGCTCATGGACTCTGGACCAACACCTAGGGGCCTGCATGGGACTGGACTAGGCCCTCTCTGTGTGTGGGACAGTTGTGTAGCTTGGTCTGCTTGTGGGGCTACTAGCAGTGGGATCAAGACCTGTCCCTGGTGCTTGAGCTGGTTTTTGGGAACCCATTCCCCATGCTGGGTTGCCTCACCCAACCCTGATGCAGGGGGAGGAGCTTGGTCCTGCCTCAACTTGATATGTCATGCTTTATTGACTCTTATGAGAGGCCTGCCCCTTTCTGAATGGAGATAGAGGAGGGCGGGGGAACATGACACTGCATAAAATAAATGAAAAACAAATGGCCGTGCAGTGGTAGTGCACGCCTTTAGTCCCAGCACTTGGGAGCCAGAGGCAGGCACATCTCTGTGATACCAGAGGCCGGCCTGGTCTACAGAGTGAGATCCAGAACCAGCTGTAAAGCTACACAGAGAAACTAAATAAATAAATAAATAAATAAATAAACCCAAAACAAATAAATAAAAACAAAATAAAGACAAGAAAAAAAGTTATTTAAATAAATAAAAAAATTGTGAAAGAACAAATTTTGCTAATTAAAACTTCTCAGCTTTCAAAAAAAAAAAGGAGAAGAATTGGGGACTGGAGAGATGGCTCAGTAGTTAAGAGTACATAATGCTGCAGAGGGCCCAAGTCCAGTGCCCAGCACCCACACTGGGTCATTTACAACCAACCACCTGTAACTCCAGCTCTAAGTGAATCTGATGTCCCCGCCTCGTTTGGCACCTGTACTCATGTACACACATAGACATAATTAAAAATAGATAAAAAAGAAATTAAACTCTTAAAAAAAGATTAATGGAATTTATCCTAGAATCCTTCGCTCTGATGCCATTGGTTTTATGTGTTGTGTTGTGTCTGTGTGTGCGTGCGTGCGTGCGTGCATGTGTGTGTGTGTGTGTGTGTGTGTGTGTGTGTGTGTGTTCTTGTGTAAGGACACACAGAGGTACTGGATCTCCTGAGCAGGAGTCAGAGGCTCTGATGCCATTGGTTTTATGTGTTGTGTTGTGTGTGTGTGTGTGTGTGTGTGTGTGTGTGTGTGTTCATTGTGTAAGGACACACAGAGGTACTGGATCTCCTGAGCAGGAGCCAGAGGTGCAGAGAACCAAACCCAGCTCCACTGGAAGAGCAGTAGGCTCTTTTAACCACTAAGCCATCTCTACAGACACTTTCTTATCTTTTTCTTTGCACCTTCATTTACCGAGGACCTCTCCTTTTCTTGCTTTGAATATTAACACATTCCTTCAGTTCCTCTCCCTGTTTCCAAGAAGGGAGTCTAAAGCACAGCACATGCTAAAACTAATCCCAGTGATGTCACACAAGCCTGACCTGAGCTATATATAGCCTTAGAACCTACATAAAAGCAGTAGAGGAGGGCGGTGGTGGTGCATGCCTTTAATCCCAGCACTCAAGAGTCAGAAGCAGGTGGATCTCTGTGAGTTCAAGGTCAGCTTGGTCTACAGAGCGAGATCCAGGACAGCCAGGGTCACATAGAAAAACCCTGTCTCAAAAAACAAAACAAAAGAAGTATGTTGTCCTCTGAATTCCACAACACACACTACAGCATGCAAGTGCCCACACACATACAACATACAATACACACAAATAAGTAAAAATTGAAAACACTTTAAACTAAAACAATATGGCACATATTCAAAATTTTAGAATACAGATGAATGTCTTCACAACAACAAGAGAAATTACCAAGTAGAAGTCAATACCTTCCACCATTTGAAAATGCCTATGGGATGTCTCACCCCATAAAGGCACTTGCTTCTAAGTCTGTTGACATTAGTTTGATTTCTGGGACCCACAGGATGGAAGGAAGAGAACCAACTTCCATAGCTTATCATCTGACATTCACAAGGCATTCATGTGCGTATCCACCAACTGACCCACACATATGCACACACGAAGAGGTAAGAAAAAAAAAAGCCAAAACCCTGGGATGGGGTCATGGCTCAGTGATTAAAACACTTGCTTTCTAATCTTAAGGACCAAAATTTAGATTCCCAGAACTCAAGTAAATGATAGGTTGCCCAGAGGCCTGTCTGTAATTCCAGCCACAGGTTTGTGGACGGGGCGCCTTGGGGCAGGCTGGCTAGCAAGTCCAGCCATAATACTGCCAAGATCTAGGTTTGACTGAGAGACTCTGTGTCAATGGGTAGGATGACTCCTGACACCAACCTCACGTCACCAAATGCACTTACACACATATGCCCACACACATGCAAATATGCACA
The DNA here is from genome assembly GCF_004664715.2 of Peromyscus leucopus. Classification (NCBI taxonomy): domain Eukaryota; kingdom Metazoa; phylum Chordata; class Mammalia; order Rodentia; family Cricetidae; genus Peromyscus; species Peromyscus leucopus. The sequence continues at coordinate 183,604,975 of NC_051063.1, forward strand.
TACATACATACACGCAGACATGTGTGGGCGCATGCACACATACAGATACACAGACACACACAGAAAGAAACAAAAAAATGGGAAAAAAGTTTAAAAAACTCACCAATTTTCCTATAACCAGAGAAAACAAATAAATAAAATAAAATTGACTAAAATAGGAATTTTTTTTTTTTTTTAGACAGAGTCGCACCATGAACTCTGGCTGGCCTGGAACTCACCAGCCTAGTCTCCAACTCACAGAGATCCACCTGCCTCTGCCTCCTGAGTGCTGGGGTTATAGGGGGTTATAGGTGTGCACCCATGCACCTGGCCTTGTAGGTCTCTATTTGGAGTCACAATGCAAACTGCCAGGGCTCCAATCTTCACCACCTGGTTCTTCCACAGAGCCTAAGCAAGGCATTTAAGCTGGGTTCTAATCCTCATTTGTCATATTGGAATGACAAAGACTGCTACAAGTACTGGAAAGAATAAATGAGATAATGAATGTGCAGGCCTTGGCACAGAACCTGGACCTGGCAAGCGCTCCATAAACTGGTTGCCATAAATTTACTGAGAACATTTTTATTTTCTTGGGCACTGTCCCCTGAGCCCAGGCTTTGTATGCTCCCGGGAAGTGTTCGGCCACTGAGCTATCTCCAAGCCCTTCAGGGGGAAAAAAAAAGAGTAACATCAGCTCTAGTGAAAATGAAAGTTGAACTGACATTAGACTGCGTTTCTGTAGATGGTGCTCATTTACTAAATCTCCTCTGCTGGTTAGACTCAGGGCTCTGAGCGCTCACTGCAGTGGTTCTCAACCTGTGGGTCACAACCCCTTTGGGGGTCAAATGATCCTTTCACAGGGGCTACATGTTAGATATCCTGTATTGTCATAGATGTTTACATTATGATTCATCACAGTAGCAAAATGACAGTTATGAAGTAGCAACAAAGTAATTTTATGGTTGGGGGTCCCCACAACGTGATGAACTACATTAAAGGGTCGCAGCATTAGGAAGGTTGAGACCCACTGCAAAAGGAAAAAAAGAAAATTGGCACAAGCTGTCTGGAGCTGTCTCCTGGTATCGTCCCGTGGGTTGTGCTCACTCCTTCAGCAACCAACTAAGACAGCAGGTGAGAAGCGCCATCCCTAGAAAGGCTTCTGAAGTTTGTGCCGGGTTTCCTGGGAGCTGGCAACATCACAACTCTGAAAAGCAACTCAGAGATATCTAGAGTGTAACTCGCGAATCCGGCATCTCATTTCCATGACTAAAAGCAACAGAAAGGAAAAAAAACAAAAACAAACTACTTACACAAATGCAATGCTATTAATTAAGAAATCAGAATCAAAATGGAAACGGAATACAATGTTACAAAAGCAAAACTTTACTAATGGTACATAAGAATGATGATCGCTTTCACAGCAACTTAGTGATTGACATCTAAGTGGTATGCTTAGTTGGCAACTTTGGCTTTTTCTAAACCTTACATGATGTGGCTAAATTTCATCTGTGACTTAAAACAGCATTATGCTGTACAAAAATAAATATTTCTTATGTCCAAAGATAGAAAATGAAGACGGGCCTTCCATTTTCATTGTGCCAACATCCTCTCTTAAACAAACAAACACAGTAGTAGCTGTCCTCATTTGCCACGCCACCCCCCACCCCAAGCCCATGACTTCAGGGCTCAAATCCAATCAGAACGTGGCTGGCTACCTTCCTAACACCACTGCATCAGTGCCTATACCTTGCCTGGAAGGTTGGTGTTGCTCTGGCTTCGTTGTGTTACATATTTTCCTGGGGTTTGGACATGAAGATGTTCCCCCAAAGGCTTGTGTACTGAACACTTTATCCTTAGCTGGTGGGTCTAATCACTAACAGGGGATAGACAATGAGGGCCCATCCACTTTCACTGGTAGATTAAGCCCTCGATGGATTCCTAATACACTGGCATTACTGAAATGTGGTAGAAAGTAAGAAGTTAGACCTAGATGGAAGAAGTAGGTAACTGTGTAACAGCCCTTCCTGGAACTCCCACTGTAGACCAGGCTGGCCTCAAACTCACAGAGATCCGCCTGGATCTGCCTCCCGCGTGCTGGGATTAAAGGGGTGTACCAATTATGCCCGGCACGAGATGAAGATTTCTTAAGGAATAACAATCATTCAAATCCAAGCATTATAATGAGTGTTGGCATCAGAAGATCAACCGATACCTCTTCTGATCACGAAAGAGAAAGTGCCAGAGGGAAGGAGGGTGAAAAGCTGAGCTTCAGGATGCTGAGGCAGACTGAGTTCCGTTCTGGATCTGTCAAGGAGAGGACCTCTCTGGACGGCAGGGTCCCACTCAGCTATGATGCAATAGTACTAATTCCACCCACTACAGCATTGCCGGGAGGAACCTGGGCCTCGAAGCCAACCTGACAGCAAGGCTGACGACTGCCCACTATGAAGTCAGGTTTATTAGGAGGAAGGTTTTCGAGCCCACAATCAGGCCTCCAGGCACGAAGCGATGTTCGAGAACCAGACATCACTGGCGATCTTAAAGGGAAGAAGAGGCTTTACCTGGAGAGGAGTTTCTTTTAAAGTGAGAGTAAGAGAGATAGGGGAAGAAGATGGTGGGGGGGAGAAAGGAGGAGGGAGAGCACTCATAATGAGAGTCTCCGAGACACAAGCCATGAAAGGTAGGGCTGGGAAGAGGCCATAGGAGCCTCTTCAGAGACGTCCCCTGAGCGGGCTTTAAAGAAGTCCTTCAAACACAGGAAATACACGACTTTTATAACATTTCAAGGAGTAGCAGAAAGTTTTACATCACATGCTTTACATCGTGTATCTAACCAAAAGCATGGAAGAGCCTGCTACTGGGTAAGACCACACTTCAGGAGCTGTAGAGACCAGAGCACAGACGGCTGGCTCCTTAACTCTCCGCCCGAGGAAGGGGTTCAGGCTGCGGCTGATTTCCATGGCAGGAGCTGGCCTCTTTAGTGACCGCTGCCTTAAAGGGGCAGGCACTTGTCCTAACAATGAGCCCATGGCTCTCAGGCAGGATGTCCACTTCTCTACTAGGAGATATGGTAAGGGCTCTTGGAACTCGATCAGGTTTTGGGGTTGAAGCCCTCAAGCTGGGGTCAGTGTCCTTATCGTGTCCCCTCCTACTCTACGACAATACAGTAAGAAGGCAGCATCCGTGAACCAGGGAGTGCACTGTCACCAGATACTTGATCTGCTAGGGTCTGCCTCGTAGAATTCCCAACTCTTAGGATGGTGTAAGACATATCTGTTGTTTACAGACAGCCATGTGTATGTGCTGCTTCAGCATCTTTCTGCAGCTGGAAGGATAAGACTCTGGCCTTGGTTCTCGGTCACTCACCAGGGCCCCGGCGCCGTCTGGACGGCTCCACCATCCATGGTGCTTTCCCTTTCTCCAACAAGGTGATGATATTTGGCCTCCGGCAGGCAAGACCTGCACATGGGACAAATAAGGGAACGAGTCATTGTGTGGGCAGCACTGGAAACAGAGCCGTGCCCCGTGTCAATAAAATGTGGCTTTGTCATCACACCGGAAATACCCAGAATGTGCGGGGCGGCTGGAGAACAGGGGCAGGGTAGGGAGGAGGGTAGAGTAAACCTGGAGACTGCTATGGTCCTTCATATGCTCTGGAGATGGCAAGTGCACAGGGGCTCCTCGGGAACCCAGAGAAATCAACCAATCAACAGCAATCAGAGCTTGGACCATCCTGCCCCCTAACTTCACAAGAGGGCTACTCAGAAACTGGAGAAGGAACAATCAAACCAACCCAGCGAAGCCTTTATATGCTCCAAGGAGGGGTTCGGAGAGGATGGAAGGTGCTGAGCACATGGGGAGTAGCATTCCTAGGGAGAGTATGACACAACTCTGCACTCTTTCCCCGGAATCCCTCCTGATTCATCTTTTCACCTGCAGCCTCTAGAGAGTCTTTCATGTTGAACTAGTAAACTTCAGGATATACCTGAGTTCTATCAAACCTGGAGGGAGGGCGCTTTGTGGGAACCCCCAATGTGCAGTCAGTTGGAAGCTCCCGAGGTCTGGACTTGTGGGTAGTATTTGAGGTAGGGATAGTCTTGTGACCTGACACTGACCCAGGTGAGTAGTGTTAGATAATTGCAGTACCCGTCCGACACTCAGAGAACTGTTTGGTGTCGGGATAACCTCTACCCCTCTGATGTCACACTATTTAATCTGTGCTGAATGGTTAGATTGAGAGTTGGTTTAAAATTTTTAGATAGAGAAGATGACAACTAAGTTATATAGAGTAGTGCTGTGTAATCTAACTGGTGGCTTAAATGAAAACAGCCCCCCTAGGCCCATAGGGAATGGCACTTAGGTGTGGCCTTGTAGGAGGAAGTGTGTCACTGGGGGCGGGCTCTGAGGTTTCAGATGCTCAAGCCAGGCCCAGTGTCACCCTCTCTTCCTGCTGCCTGCCAATCCAGATGTGGAACTCTCAGCTACCTCTCCAGCACCATGTCTGCCTGCAGGCCACCACGCTTCCTGCCATGGTGACAATGGACTAAACCTCTGAACGGTAAGGCAGCCCCAATGAAAAGCTTTTCTTTCTAAGAATTGCCGTGGTCATGGTGTCTCCTCACAGCAATAGAAACCCTGACTAAGACACTAACTCTATAAATTACTTTTCTGAACATAGGGCCAAATGCTCTTGGGACAAGATCTGAAACTGTCATCTTTCAGCTCTAAATCGCCATCATTCTGTGACTCACTGCTATGTTGTGCCTCCATTCAAGGTTCTGAGGCCAAAAGTATACATGTATTAAATAAAAAGCAAGTAATGTATAGTTATAGTTACATACAATAATTTCTATACATTAAAATAACTGTTACACACACACACACACACACACACACACACACACACACACAAATAACTTAACAACAGCAACTTGGACCCATTAAGGATTTAAAAAGTGAAGGAATTGGACCTTACATGGCCTCAAGCTCTGCAATCTAAATGTCCCCTTTGCCAGCTTTGCCAATCAGAGTTTGTGGTGGTTTGAATAAAAATGGCCCCCATAGGGAGTGGCACTACTAGGAGGTGTGGCCTTGTTGGAGGAAGTGTGTTGTTAGCGGGGTAGGCTCTGAAGTTTCAGAAGCTCAATCCAGACAAGCGGCTCGCTCTTTCTTCCTGCTGCCTGCAGATCCAGATGGAGAACTCCCAGCTCCCTCTCCAGCACCATGTCTGCCTGCACACTGCCACATCCCGCCATGATGCTAATGGACTGAACCTCTGAAATCATGAGCCAGCCCCAACCAAATGTTTTCCTTTAAAGGAATTGCTGTAGCCATGATGTCTCTTCACAGCAACAGAAACCCTAACTAAGACAGGGGTCTATTTCAATTTCTAGTTTTCTTTTCACCCCCTATTCATAGAACTAGTTTCATATAAACAAACCATACAGCACACGACCCTTGCCTTTCAGAAATATGAGTCCTAGCTTTATGGGGCTCGTCCTCTTAGTCCTTAAAAAACCACCCAGACTCTTCCTTCCCCCCACAGCCTTAGCGATGGTAGCCTCATCCTTGTTACCATCTGTGTTAAATCAGTGTTCCTGCTCACCTTAAACACCCATCAACTCCTTACAGTAAATTCTTTCAAAAGAACAATAAAAAAAAAAATTATGTACAGGGGGCTGAAGAGATGGCTCAGAGGTTAAGAGTAATGGTTGTTCTCGCAGAGGACCTGAGTCTGGTTCTCAGGACCCACATGGTGATTCAGAACTGTCTGTGACTCCAGTTCTAGGTGAGCTGATGCCTTCTTCTAGCCTCCTTGGGCATCAGGCATGCACATGGTGCACATACATATATGCAGGCAAAACACTTATACACATAAAATAAAATACATGAATTATATAAAAAAGTACAGTTTACAAATGACCCACAATTCCATTTATAAAATATATAACCAAGAAAATAAAAACATATGCCCCAAAACTTGTCCATGAAGCTGGGCAGTGGTAACACACACTTTTAATCCCAGCACTTGGGAGGCAGAGATGGGTGGATCTCTGTGAGTTCGAGGCCAGCCTGGTCTACAGAGCGAGATCCAGGACAGCCAGGGCTGTTACATGGAGAAACTTTGTCTCGGACAACAAACAAACAAACAAACAAAAACCTGTTCATGATTGCTTACTGCAGCCATTCATTAGGAGTAGAACAACCCACATACCCACAGGTTAATAAAACAGAAATACAATGAAGTCATCTAGCCAGACAATGTAAATATTCGATAATGGATCAGAACAAAGTCCTGATATGTGCTGTAGTGGGGGTGAACCTCAAAACACTATATTAAGAGAGAAAAAGCCATGTATTTATGATTCCATTTGCACACAAGGCTCAGACTAGCAACTCGAAAGAGACAGAACAAGGGCTGGGGATTACCCACTCACGGGATACACAGGCATGGGAAATGAATTACTCTTGACTACAGGGTGCCTTTGGAGAGTAATGAAAATGTCCTAAAATCGATCATGGTAACTGATGTCTCTAATACTGTGATTACAGTAAAAACCAACCGACTGTGCAATTTATTTATTTATTTTAAAAGATTTATTTATTTATTATGTATAGTGTCCTGCCTGCATGTATGCCTGCATGTCAGAAGAGGGTGCCAGATCTCACTATAGATGGTGGTGAACTACCATGTGGTTGCTGGGAATTGAACTCAGGACCTCTGGAAGAGCAGCCAGTGCTCTTAACCTCTGCGCCATCTCTCCAGCCCCCTGACTGTGTAATTTAGAAGTACAGACACACAGCCATTAAAAAACAAAAAACAACAACAACAAAACACACACAACTTAAGTGACACCCACCCCCACCCTCACCCTCACCCCACCCCGACTGACACATGCCTTCACGGGCTGGTTGTGGATTACTGATCGGGTGAGGGAAGGGAGCATGATACCTTACCAAGCAAGACCAGATTCTGATAGTTCTCCAACATGACATCTTCGTACAAATCCTTCTGAATGGGACTCAGCCATTCCCATTCCTCCTGTGAGAAGTAGATGGCTAAGTCCCCGAAAGTCACTGGTGCCTGAAATGAAAAAAGTGATAAGTCTATTATACCATGAGCTTCCAAAATCCCTTCTGCCTGGTAGAGAAAATGGCAAATAGGTGAGATATGTCATAACAGGAGTTCTGAGACCAAAGAAGCAGGGATATTAAATAAATTTAATAGCATGCAATATCACATAGTAAATCTGTTATTAAAGATTATGCTGCATTAAAAAACAGAGTAATTTGGTCTGATTTTTATAGTCAAGGCATTTTTTTTTTCTAAGTATCTAACTATACTGGTTCACCCAGTGTTCACCCTTCCTAGTAGTAAGGCATTGCCAAGGGAATCATAGTAATGCTGCCAATGAGGAAACAAAGACCTAGAGAGGTAAGGTAAATTATTGCAGTTCACACAATTACTAAATCAAGGAGCTGGGATTCAGTGGGACAGTCTGGCTCCTTCAAAATAATAAAAAAAAAGTTCTTCAATCAGGTTATCACTGGTTCATCACAACATAGGAAGATGCTGTGCGAGTGTGCCCGGGGAATTGTATGTACACGTTCATTTGGGTGTGTGCATGTGTGAGGGTGCACATAAACTAATGTAATGGAGAACAGAGGTCGATGATGAGTATCTTCCTTGCCTGCTCTCCACCTTGCTTTTGAAGACAGGGCCTCTCCCTGAACCTGGAGCTCACCAGTTCCAGCACTGGTCAGACAGCGGGTCCCCTCTCTCTGCCTCCTCAGCTGTGGGATTATAGATGCATGCTGTTGCATCTGGCCTTTATTTTTTTCTAACTTTTTTTTTTTCTTACACATTATTTATGTGTGCACTCGGGGAGGTAGGGGTGTGTGTGCCGTGGTACACAGGTGGATGTCAGAGGACAACTTGGAGGACAGGTTGGTTCTCTCCTTCCACAGTGAGGGTCCTGGGAATCAAGTTCAGGTAGTCAGGTTTGGTGGCTGGTGCCTCTACCTGCTGAGCCACCTTGCTGGCCAGCACCTTGCTTTTTAAAATATGGATCCTGACTTGGGTCCTCCCGATTGAATGGCAAGCACTGTGCTGCCAGCTTCCTTGGCTCCAGGAAAACTCACACAGAGTACCTAGGTCCTGCTCTGGCTTGCCTGACTACTGCTCCTCCCATGAATTTGGGGGAATGGGGAGAATGTGCAGAATGTAAAAAATGAACTGAATTTTGTTAATAACAAACACACCTGGAAGAGAACCAAAGCCCCTAATGAAAATACAGTTAATCAACAATTTGATTTTGGTCCTGGAAAAGCCAAGCGGAAGACCCCAGCTAAACCATGTTGTGGCTGAATCCTGACCAAGTCAGAAATGACAGGGAATGTATGCTGATGTAAAGTTATTGGGGTAGCAAGAGAGAGCAAACACACGTAACGGAGGGAAACGTGTTTTGTTAGCTTGAGGCAGGGCCTCATGTATCCAAGGCTAGCCTGGACTCACCATGTGGCCAAAGATGACCTTGAACTCTCCATCTTCTTGTCTCTATCTCCTAAGTACTGAGGTTATAGGCATGCTCCACCACATTCCATTTATGGGGGTGAGGGAGATCAATCTCAGGGTCTATGCATCTTGGGCAAGCAATCTACCAACTGAGCAACATCCCCAGACTAAGGATGTGGTTTTTTGGTTTTTTCTTGGGGGGGAGATTTGTTTGTTTGTTTTTTTTTTTTTTGGTTTGGTTTTTCAAGACAAGATTTCTCTGTGTAGCCCTGGCTGTCCTGGAACTCACTCTGTAGACCAGGCTGGCCTTGACCTCACAGAGATCCACTGTGCCTCTGCCTCCTGAGTGCTGGGATTAAAGGCATGCACCACCACTGGCGGGCTGGAAATTATGAAAAACTGCCCTTGAGTTGATGGATACTCATCTGATCATCTCCAGTGGTGAAGCAGGTGAGTCATAAGGCTTGTGTACCTCGCTTTTCCGTTTCCAAATTATACTCCTCATTCTTGTACCTTAACCAGGCAAACTTCTTCCACGTGAGGACTGTTTTTAGATGGAAACCACAAAGTGGTAAAACTGGACTGATCTGACACGTACACACCTAACCCCTTTGGCTGAGTGGGTCCCACCTGGGCACTCACCCCAGCCAGAGAAACCACAGAGCTCTCTTATTCTTTCTGGGGAGGGCATTTCTGAGTCCTGCAGAGCGCCTACAGATGCTGAGTGGACCGTCAACAGTCATGCGAACACTGAGAGGCATGGAAATGGGACCTGAAGCAGCTTTCTGGATACTGGTACTTTCTCAGGCCCCATCTCCATAGAAATGGGAGGGCCCCCAGGTGTCACATCCATCTCCTACAGGCAGGAGGCCTCCAGAAAGAAAACAAATGGGCCACATCTTAGGAGACAGAATGGAGTACGTGGGGAGGGGGTCACCACTTACCTTGGATTTTGATTTCCCTCGTGCTATAGGCATCCTTCCTCCCCCGACTTTGATGGTCCACATTCAGATGAGACAGAGTGCTGGCAGAAGAGAGAGATCATGAAGCTCAATGGCCTTTGGAGCGGTCTCCAGTGCCCAGTCACCTCTCCAAAGGCCAAGGCACCTGGAATAAGTGCGACCGTCCGTCCGTCCGTGTGTGTGTGTGTGTGTGTGTGTGTGTGTGTCCCACTCTTAAGAGTGGGGAAGAGGCAAGGAGGAAATCATATAGCACGCTCCTGATCAGGACCCTGATGAAGAAGGTACAGACTCCTGCCCTCCATCTGACTGGTGACTGCTGGTGCCAGGCACTGCAGTGAGAGTTAAAGCAGGAAGGTACCTGCTCCTATGTCCCATATGTTCAGCAAGGAAAACAAGTCCACATGGCACAGAGACACGTAGGGTCAAGAGCAGGGATTCGGACTGTTTTGTTCACTGCCCTACTCACCCCAGAGCTACCACACCAGAGAAGCGGCACAGGCTTTCTCTGGGTAGCCCTGGCTGTCCTGGAACTCACTTTGTAGACCAGGGTGGCCTTCAACTAAGAGATCTGCCTGCCTCTGCCTCCTCTCCTGAGTGCTGGGGTTAAAGGCATGTGTCACCACTGTCTGGTCTTTTTTTAATGGCTTTTTAAAAATGTGGCTACTGAGCCCAGCGTGGTGGCGCACGCCTTTAATCCCAGCGCTCGGGAGGCAGAGCCAGGTGGATCTCTGTGAGTTCGAGGCCAGCCTGGGCTACCGAGTGAGCGAGCTCCAGGAAAGGCGCAAAGCTACACAGAGAAACCCTGTCTCGAAAAACCAAAAAAAAAAAAAAAAAAAAAAATGTGGCTACTGGAATGTTTTAAATGTATATGCCTCTTATGTTTTCAGACAGTGCTCCATATATTATAGAATATACATTGTTGCATTGTTCTTTTTTATTCAGAGTACTTATGATCTCCTTATCTATATAATTACTTATTTTACAGTGCTGCATATTGAAACTAGAGTCTTATGCATGCTAACCAAGTGCTGTAGCACTAAACTCTACCCACAGCCAGAGGACATGCTGTTTACACTTTTATTTAGTTACTAACACACACACACACACACAAGTGCATGCTTGATTTAGGATCAAGAGCAGGGATCTTGACTGGGATGGGAATGCAGCTCAGTAGTAGGGTGAGTGCTTGCCTAGCATGCAAGAAATTATTTCCAGCACTGCATTAACTGGGTGTGGTGCCACATTCCCAGGACTTGAAGGTAGAGGCAAAGGATCAGGAATCCATGGTCTCCTGGGCTACATACCAAGTTAAGAAGCCAGCCTGGGATTCATGAGACTCTGTCTCAAAAACCAACCAACCAAACAAAAACAAGAGCAGAGACTCCGTACCTGCTGACTAACCACTCACTAACCCATCCTGAATATGCTTGTGTGTGCTGACCGACTTGGAATTCCATTTTCCTATGCTGAAATGACATTGCAGAGGTCACTGGGCTAGCACTCACTCCACAGCCCTCTAAAATTTGTCCCTTCCAAGAGAGCAGAAATAGGGACAAACTATTGGGAAAGCATGGACTCTAGTGAAAAAGAAAATAGTGTAACAAGTGACTGATCGCTCTTTACCAAAAGTGTAACATTTTCCTACATATTAAAAAAAAAGTGGAATCACTTAGAAGTGAGTTTAGATCTGAAGACAGTTGACCCCTGAATACCCTCAGAGAATGCCATCTCCACCCCGATGCTTTAACAGCAGATCTGTACATAGCTCTTTCTGTGATGTGTCGATGGAAGATACAGAAAGAGCTGAAGATGGAAGTATGAACATCTCCCTCTACACATGGTGAAGGAAGGTAAGTGGAACAAAGGCTGGGCTTAGCTAACAGTAAGTGTTGATGCTAAACATGAATTTTAAGATGATCTATACTGTTTATGGGAAGCCATCTTCTCAGAAGGCTGAATTTATTATGCAGTAGTAAGAAGGAATAGTAATGTGGGTGCTGGGAATCGAACCCGGGTCCTCTGGCAGAACAGCCAATGCTCTTAACTGCTGAGCCATCTCTCCAGCCCTACTGGTTGGGTTAATTACTTAAAAGATGAGTAAATACTGAGTGTGAATAAAGCCTTGAAACCATTACATCTGGGGCAATTTGTTATAACAGCAATATTATCTTCTGTTCTTTCAGGTTATAGACCCAAATGGGTTGGTTCTTCTGTCAGTGACCAATGCTGAAAAATACATGCTGGGATGAAAGGAAGGTCTGTCTGTCAATGATGGCCCAGGCTAGTCAACAAGTCACTCCAAAAGGGTTCTGTGACATCCACCATGTCTCTGTCTCTGTCTCTGTCTCTCTCTTGAGACAGAGTTTCATTGTGTAGTCCTAGCCTGGAACTTGAGGTGTAGACCAAGCTAGACTAGAATTCACACAGATCCACCTGCCTCTGTCTCCCAAGTGTTAGTGTATAAAGGTGGCTGGCTCCAGGCCCTCTGTGCCCCCCCCCCCACACACACCTCCATTTATCTCCCTCAGGATACCCTGATTAGGAAGACACACAACAGGTTCCACAGGTCAGGGTAGGCTGCACCTTCCCCTCAGAAGCATGCTTGAGCAGACACCAGGAAGGCAAGCACTTGCCTAGGGGTAGGAGGGATGGGGGGGGGGTCCACTGCTCAAATCAGAGAGACCAGAACCTCTGCGAGAGGGAAGACAGCCAAATTCCAAACGCAGACACAGATTCCTTTGGGATTGGTCACTGCGATCCTACCTGTACCCAGGTCAGCAACACAACACAGACCCCCACTCTCGGGCTGGAGAGATGGCTCAGTGGTTGGGACCCTTGGCTGCTCTTCTGGTAGACCGGGGTTCAATTCCCAGCACCCACAAGGCAGCTCACAACTGTCCCTTGGCAAAAGACTACTGATCCATTCATCTCTAGCTCACCAAAAACAAACAAACAAACAACAACAACAACAAAAAAAAAACAACCCACTCTCAGCACCGGAACAAAGGCCAGACCCCACCTGCACTCAGTGTGTCCCAGGCATTACACAGGGCGCTTCCTTTGTTATTCCATTTAGCCTTACCATCTGCACTCCGATGGGCACCTATCTATCCTGTTGTCCAGAAGGAAAAGTCTCATCCTTAACAGGGTCAGTTTCCCAGAGTAGCCATCACAGCTCCTGCTCTAGAGGAGACCGTTGCCACAGTAACAAACGAGATAAGGCACAATCAATCACACACTGGCACACACTCAACAAAGCCACTGACATCTGGTGGCCCACAGTATCTCTAGACTATAACAGCTTCATCTCTCTCTCTCTCTCTCTCTCTCTCTCTCTCTCTCTCTCTCTCTCACACACACACACACACACACACACACACACACACATACACACACACACACACACAGCCAGCGAAAATAGAGATTGTCTCCCAGACTATGATAAACAACCCCACCAGTCTGTCACACTCGTTCACAGGTGCAACGGAGACGCTCAGGACTGTGTGCTCCCACATCCCACATCCTTTCCACACGCCACAGATCACGCAGTTGGCACACGCACCTGTTTCTTGGGGCCCATAGGCCTCTGTCTGTCTGTCTGTCTCTGTGTCTGCCTTTGTCTCTCCGTCCCTCTCTGTCTCTGTGTCTCTGTGTCTCTCTTTCTCTGTCTGTCTCTCTCTTGCTCGCTCTCACCTGTTTCTCGAGGCTCACAGGCCTAGTCAGTCTCCGTCTCTCCTCCCCCTTGCACACGCACACGCACACACGTGGAATCACCTTTAGTATCCTCACACCAGGTCTAACCCACCAAGTCCTGCCAAGCCTACCCGGAGCCATAGGAGTGCACCGAATCACCTCCGATCACGAGAAGAGTGCAAGAGTGCTCGACCCACGCACGCCGGTGGAGCACGCACGCACACACACGCACGCACACGCGCGCCAGCGATCCCTTCCCCAGCAGCCTCGCTCGCGGTCGCCAGTCCCCTCACCTGCCTCCCCGCTTGCGTTTTGAGCCTCTCAGCTGCCACAGACCTGCCAGCCGCTGAGCCCTTGCGCCTGCGCATTCGCGGGGTCCCCCTCGGGGCGGCCCCTCCCGCCGCCCTCTTAGCCACACGTCGGCGAGTGCGGCCCCGCCCTCCCGGGGGTGGGGCTTCCCCCGGAACCACGCCCCCTGGCGCTGCTCACGCAATCAGAGCCCCGGAGACCGAGCGGGGCCACGCCCTACAAATTTGCATAGCGCGCGCGCGCGCTGGGAGGCGTGCTCGCCGGCGGAGGATCGTGCGCGCTCCGCCCGGAGCCCAGGTCCCTCTCCGAGGGGTTCCGCGCAGCTCCAAGGGGGCGTCCGTGCAGCAGCGTGCGTCCGTCCGTCCCGGGGTGCTTCTCCTCCCAGGCTTCCACACCTCGGGCTCACGGCGCTCCCACGCGCCTCACGCCGCGCGCAACCGCGAGCTTGCACCGCCTGCCTCCGACGTCCGGAAAGGGACCGTGGAGGACCACGCCCAGAGCCTTGGGAAGGGCACGGCATGCCAGCCTTCCTTGTCGCCCCATCTGGAGACCTCGTGACCTCCGAGAGGGGAGGACAGATTTTCTTCTGCCTCGGGACAGAAAGCCGGAGAAGGAAGAGGGGCGTCCCACCGTGGAGTCTGGTTGATGCTTCCCCTTAGCTGAGCACAGGGATTCCTGCACAATTAAAACCACTGCATCCTCCCTCTCGAGCTATAAACCTGAGATTTTTAGGGGGGAAAAAAATCCCCCTTAAAGGGGAAAGGCCTGCCCTGAACCTCTTCGGCAAGCCTAACGATTTCTGGTTCTACCTTAACAAATCATAACTCCATCCAAGGCCCCTCCGGAGCCACCTCCCACCTCACCCAGGAGAGAAGGAGCGGTGGTGGTGGTGATCCTGGAGGGAACTCTTGGCTCCACGAAGGACGAGGACTGGAGCCACACAGCGATCGCCAGGATAAGGACAGGCTCGACACCGGACCCTGTAGCATCCCTTAGCAAGAGCACAGCCATGAATTTGTGCACAGGAGAAAGCGTGGCCGCCGCCGCACAATTCAGCCTGCGTGTGAATGCACCGAGTGCCCCGAGGAAAGGAAGTGACTTATTTAGATCCTCGCTTAAGTCTGATGGGCACCAGCCGCGACATCTCAGTGGTCACGGTGTGAGGAACGCCGTTCTTAAGATGCTATAGTTCTCCCGACCGCACTCCTGAGGCAGACACTGTGGTTTCATTTCACAGATGGGAAAACTGAGGTCCCAAGCACATGTACCTTACCCGAGGCCGATGAACTGGAAACGGGGAGGGGGAGCGCAGAGCCTAAGTTCTACACATCGTTTCTCTAAAGCGGAAACCAGAGACTAGGGGTACAGGGTGGGAAGCCCGGGAGAGGTGCGGCTCAGATACTCACGTCCTCTATCCAGGAGGAACTCTGATGTCACCGACGATGAATGAGGCAGGCCTTTATCTTGGAGATCAAGAGGACCCCATAACGGGTAGGGACTGAGGGATGCTGGGAGACCTGGAGGCCAGGTCCACTTCCCCGGCCCTTTGTCCCGGGTTTGACACCCAACACCCAGGAGCCCTCTTGGGGCCTCAGGAACAGGCCTGGCACGCATGTCCAGACCCGCCTCTCCTGCCTCACCCCTGCAGCACTGCCCAGCTGACCCAGACTTAAGCACCCAAGGGTTCCTTCCACTGACAAGGAACGAGGAGAGGACACGTCTCGACGGCGCCTGTGGCGGTCTGAAATGTGCCCTTTTGCCTTCCGAGGATGGACGGATACGAGGCTGGGGAAGGGGTTCGAGGAGAAGGCAGGGGAGCCGGGAAAAGAGTAACACCGTGAAAAAAAAAATTGTATGAAAAAAATGCCATGAAGAAACGTAGAGGGCTGGAGAGACGGCTCAGTGGTTAAGAGCACCGGCTGCTCTTCCAGAGGTCCTGAGTTCAATTCCCAGCAACCGCGTGGTGGCTCACAACCATCCGTAATGAGATCTGGTGCCCTCTTCTGGCCTGCAGTCATACATGCTGTATACATAATTAATAAGTAAATAAGTAAATAAATCTTTTTTAAAAGAAAGAAAGAAACTTAGAACTTGTATACGGAGAGGGGGAGTGAAGGACAGAGGAAAGAAATAAAAAAAGAAAACAAACAAAAAGAGGACACAAACGAACAGGCCTCTCCGCCAATCGGAATCCTGCTTTCCGCAGTTGGCATTTCTCTGTCTCCAAGGCAACCCATCTTATAGGCTTGGAGTGGCCCAGCGACTTCTGGGTATTGTAGTATCAAAGAAGCCGAGAGGCGGGAGGTGCGATTGTCAGTAAAAAGGAGTTTGTTAGCAGACGCGCTTGCAACAGGGAAAGATTTGGGAGAGTGAAAACTCTTTTCAGATATTCTTGAGGTGTGATTTGTCAGGAAAGAGGGAGGAGAGGGGGGGGGGGAAAAAGGGTAGGCGCCAAGGTTTGTGGGAATTGTAGTTCTGCGGTCTGTGGCGGGCTGGAGCCGGAAGTCACGAGCCAGTGCCGCCTGGCGGCAGTTGTGAACATAACAGCCGATGGACCTTGGCTGCCGTTTCCCCAGCACAGGTTCCCAAGGGCAGCCAGGGAGGCTGACTCCCTCTGGGATTCTCCTGGCCTTCGCAGGGGCACAGGGTGGTGGGAGTGGGGGTGCTATTTGTGCAATAGTAATGTACGTTGTGCCAGGATGACTGCTTTATGGCAAGTGAGCAGAGTGCACCAAACTTCTTCCCCTCTCCAAATTTGACAGGAATCATACTCTTGAGGCAAACGGGTCGTCGGAGGCTCTGCGGAGCGCCCCTGGTCTAGCTTGTAACTTAACAAGTGATGCACACTTATTAAGAGTCCAGTTAGTGTGGTTGCCAAGGATACAGTAGTGAATAGGACCAGTGTACAGGCTTGAACCAATCTTTCTTTCTTTTTTCTTTCTTTCTTTTTATTGTTTGTTTGTTTTGGTTTTTCGAGTCAGGGTTTCTTTGTGTAGCCCTGTTGAACGCGCTCTGTAGACCAGAGTGGTCTCGAACTCATATTCTCCTGCCTCTGCCTCCCGAGTGTTGTGATTAAAGATGTGTGCCACCCCTTACCCCCTTTTATTTTTTAAATTTTTTAATTAATTAATTAATTAATTTTATTTATTTATCTATTTATTTTTTTGGCTATTCGAGACAGGGTTTCTCTGTAGCTTTGGAGCCTGTCCTGGAACTCGCTTTGTAGACCAGGCTGGCCTCGAACTCACAGAGATCCACCTGCCTCTGCCTCCCAAGTGCTGGGATTAAAGGCGTGCGCCACCACCGCCCGGCTCCGATTTTATTTTTATATTAGATGTGATTTTTGCCCCCACAAATGTGAAGTACACCACGTGTGTGCCCTCAGAGGCCAGAAGAGGGCGACAGGTCCTCGGTTACTGGAGTTACTGATAGTTGTGAGCCTCCATGTCGACGCTGGGAACTGAGCCCAGATCTTTTGCAAGAGCAGTGCTCTTAATTGCTGAGTCATCTGTCTATCCTCTTGTTTCCGTTTTGAGACAAATTCCCATGTATTGCAGGCTGGCCTGGAACTCCTTATGTAATCAAGAACGGCCCTTGACTCCTGATTCTCCTGCATTGACTTTGATACTGTCTAGGGGTGCAGGGATGGGTTCATTTTCTCTGCCAATTAAAGAATTAAAATACAGGAAATACGAGCGGTGGTGGTGCACACTTTTAATCCCAGCACTTGGGAGGTAGAGGCCGGTGAATCTTTGAGTTTGAGGCTAGCCTGGTCTACTGAGTGGGTTTCCAGGACAGCCAAGGCTACAGACAAACCCTGTCTCAAACAAAAAACAAAACCAAATAAGGGCTGGAGAGATGGCTCAGTGGTTAAGAGCACTGGCTGCTCTTGCACAGGACCTGGGTCAGTTCCCAGCACCCACACGGCAGCTCACAACGGTCTGTAACTCTAGTTCCAGGGAAGCCAACATCTTCAGACAAACATGCATGCAGGCAAAAGACTAATGCACATAAAATTAGAAAAAAAAAGAGGATACAGAAAATAGGTGTTGCCGGAAATCATAGAGAGTGCCAGCAGAGCTATCTTATGATACTGGGAAATCAGGTTCTGCAAGCCCAGTGTCGGGAGAGTTTAAAAACACACTTGGGCGCTGGCCAACATTCGAAGGCAAAAGAATACTAAAATAGGCCTTTCTGCTCTTGGATTTGTATTTAAGGGCCAGCAAGATGGTTTGGTGGATAAAGACGCTTGCCGCTAAGCCCACACACACACACACACACACACACACACACACACACACACTGACTCAGGAGGTAATGGACTTTTTATTTAAAAATTATAGATGATTCTTAGCATGCCTCCACCCTGCGTCCATTGCTGTGTTTGGGAACAGAAGAAAGGAACCCTTAGCCCTTACACGAGCGCACGTTTCGTTAGAGGAACAGTAAAGAGAGGCTGGAACTGGTCCAGAAGAGAAGCTGTGGGCGAGACCCTGCAGAGGCTCCGTCCGCTGCTCTCCCGGCCGAGACCCTGCAGAGGCTCGGTCCGCTGCTCTCCCGGCCCTCGTCTCGTGGCACGTCCTCCGAGAGGCTCCCTCTGGACGCCATCGCCCTCCGAGTTGACAGGCCGAGTGCGAAGAGCTTCCTTGGAGGTGAAATGCCGAGGTGCTGGAGCTGGAGGCTTGTGAAGTTGTGAGATGGGGCAGGTTCACTAGAAAGAACAGCAGGGGTCGTCTCTGAGGAAGAGGTGAGGGGGAGAAACACAGTTGGACACGTGTCTACATCTTCACATATTCTCTGACTCCCGACCCCTAGCCCCCAACCGCCCATCCGACTCTGTGTGCGACCTTGAGCGCCTGCACCTCCGCCTCCATCCTGGGCCACGCCCCTCGGGGCTGTGGCCCCTCCCACTTTGTCCGTCTGTCTGTCCGTCCAGTCCCATCCCACCCATCCGCCCCGCCCCAAGCTATTCCACCTGCTGAAGTCACTTCCCTCGGGCCTCAGCATGGCAGTGGCCCCAAGTGGCTCCACTTTGGAGAGAGGTATTTTTTTCCTTTGGTTTGAGTTTTTTGTTTTGTTTTGTTTTTTTCAAGACAGGGTTTCTCTGTGTAACTCTGGCTGTCCTGGAACTAGCTCTATAGACCAGGCCGCCCTCGAACTCAGAGACCCGCCTGCCTCTGCCTCCCAGGTGCTGGGATTAAAGGTGCGTGCCATCACCATCCGTATATTTTTTTTTAATATATTTTTAAAGATTTATTTGATGTGTGTCTTTGTCCATGTGTAAGTGCACCCGTGGGTGCATTGCCCATGAGGCCAGAAGAGGGTGTCAGATCTCCTGTAACTAATGGTTGTGAGTCACCATGGGGGTGCCGGGAGCCAACCCTGAGTCCTCTGCAAGAAGAGCAAGTGGCCTCAACTGCTGAGCCATCTCACTGGCTTCCGTTTTGTTTTTAATCATCCATAGGTGTGTGTCTGTGGGTGGGGGGTGGGGTGGGGGAGTGAGTTTGTCCATGCGAATGCAGATGCACTTGCAAGAGGCCCTTGCCGGCCAGCAAAGGGCATCTGATCCCCTGTGGCTGGAGTTACAGGTAGTCCGAGTCCACAATGTGTATGCTGGGAATTTAATTTGGATCCCCGGCAAGAGTAGTGTACGTTCTTAACCTCTGAACTGTCTCCTTAGCTCTCTTCTCCAACAACAAAACAAAAACCCCACTCAGAATTACATTTCATTTTATTTATTGTGCACGGGCGATAAACAGGCACCTGCCATTTGTCCCAGGGTAGAGAAGCATGAACTTGGGGCCTCCTGTGCAATTCTGTGACTCTGACTGGAGCTTACAAACCCAGCCTTGGACGCCAGGTATTTAAAACCAACCTCCTGGACCCTGAGAGATGGCTCAGCAGGTAAAGCCACTTTGCTACCAAGACGTGAGGACCCACGGGATGGAAGTAAATCGGCTCCAGCACGCTAACCACTAACCTCCACGTGTGTGCCACGGCGCAGGTACACATGCACACACGCAAAGAGACTCTAGCCCACTCGAGCATGTGGCTCTGGCAGGCCTTGCCCTTCTCCCCCACTCCCTCTGCCTTGCTGAAGACCATTAGACTACATTCCTAAAGCTGGACACCAAGGTCTGTTCCTTATTTCGCCACTTCCTCCTCCTGGGGCTGACTACCAAGGTCCGGCGATCAGAAGCCCCCTTTGGCTCACCTAATTAACATGCCTAAATGAAATTAAACACGTCATCCTGACACAGTGTGGTGCTTTGAAAGAAAATGGCCCCCAAAGGGAGCGACAGTATTAGGAGATGGGGCCTTGTTGGAGAAGGTGTGGCCTTTGTTGGAGTAGGTGTGGTCTTATTGGAGGAAGTGTGTCACTGAGGAGGCGGACTTTGAGGTCTCATATGTGCTCAAGCCATGTCCAGTGTCTCAGCCCACTTCCTGTTGCCTGCGAGTTAAGATGTGGGACTCTCAGCCCCTTCTCCAGCACCAGGTCTGCCTGCACGCCATGTCACATCATGATGATAACGAACTAAACCTCTGAAAATGTAAGCCACCCAATTAAATATTTTTTCCTTTATAAGAGCTACCATGGTCATGGTGTCTCTTCACAGCAATAGAAACCCTAAGATACACGGGGGTTTCACCTTTTATCTTTATAAACTGCCACTTTCCTGCGGGCCACACCTGTCTCCTCTCTGTCCTGAGGCGGTCCTTTGTCACCTTTTGGGACAACTACCTCTGCCCGGTTCCCTTGCCCCCTGCCCTCTCTCCCTCTCCCTCCGGGGTTTGTCTCTTATCCATGCCCTTTATCTCCTCTGTTCCGAGAATGTGGCCGCGGGGCTCCTGAGCATCGATTCCCATCTCTTTCAATAGCCAAATGTAATTTAAAAAGTTTGAAGTCAACCTCCCTGGGCCCATTGGCAAGAGATGAAACCTCCCCGCTCCGGGCTGAGCCGTACCTCACATCCACATCCGGGTTACAGTAGTGGCAGTAACACTGGAGGAGACAATGATGAGTGAACACACAGAGAGAGGCAAAATTCAAAACGAAACAAAAAATCAACCAACCAGCTTCCTCCGTCCCCAGCTCGCCCCGCCCTCCCTCCTGTGGTACTGCTGATCGGTCCCCTCCCTGCGTCCAGAGCTGTGCCCCATCTTCCAGCCTGTTGTTCACTCTCCACACCTCCTGTCCCCGGCCCGCCCAGTGTTTCTAATGCCGACAGTGATGACCTTTGGACCGGGGTCGTTTTCAGTGCGGGTGGGACAGGAAGGTCGAGAGCTGTCCCTGGCTTCTCACTAAATTCCATCCTTCAGGGGTGGCAGGAAAATGCAATAATAAGACGTCTCCAGATGCTGTTCAAAATCCTCTGGAAGACCAAGTCACCTCTGTGAGAGCCGGGGCTCCCCGTCAACTCCTGGGTCTCCCCGTTTCCCTCAGCCCTCAAACTCAATGCATGAGCCGCCTTCCTGGTAAGAGGATAGCCCAGCGGTTCTCAGCCTGTGGATCGCAACCCCAGACCCTTTCATGGGGCTCTCCTGAGATCATCAGAAAACACAGAGATTTACACTACAATTCATAACGGTAGCAAAACGGCAGTTATGAAGTAGCAACAAAAACGATTTTCTGGTTGGCTGGGGGGTCACCACAACGTGAGGAACCGTATTAAAGGGCCACAGCATTGGGAAGGTGGAGAGCCGCTGCTCCAGCAGACCTAGTGGGATTTTCCTTGTGTTCACTACCACCACGGCCCCTATCCTGACCACGGAGACCATCTCCGTCTCTCTGATTCCCCTGTGTCCTGCTCCAAATTCCCTTCACACTCAGTGCCCAGAGGCTTCATTTCACAAGTCTGATGGGCCGGGGTGAGGGGGGGTGGAGGGGTTGGGGGTGGCTCAGCTGGCAGAGTGCTTGCCTAGCATGCATGAAGCCCTGGGTTCAATCCCCAGCACCCGCTAAACTAGATATGGCAGTCCACGCCCAAAACGTCAGCATTTAGGAGGACCAAGAGCACAAGGTCATCCTGGCCTACATTCCAGACCCCGTTTCAAAAAACAAACACGAGTCAGCGGGAAGACTCGGCAGGCAGAAATGCGTGTGTGTGTCTTATCCTTCAGCGTCTCCAGAAAACAGCAAAACACTTGACCCTTAAAAATCTACTGAATCTGGGACAACAACCCAGCCACAAAACCACCAGTCAAGCCACGATCTATCCTGCCTGCAAGATGTGCTGGGGCCACGGCTGCGCACAACTTGTGGGAGTGGCCAAATAATGACTGGTCCCACTTGAGGCCCACACCAGGAGAGGGCGCCTATGCCCCACACTGCCTGGACGGCCAGGAACCAGGGGCTGGAGAGCCCAGAGACCTAGCATAAAATCAAACGCGACTAGCAAAAAAAAAAAAAGGCCGTGAAATGATGTCGAATGACATTCTGCTATACTCATAGATCGTCGCTAGCCCAACTGTCATCAGAGAGGCTTCCTCCAGCAACTGATGGGAGCAGATGCAGAGACCCACAGCCAAACACTAGGTGGAGCGCAGGGAACCCCTACAGAAAAGGAGGAGGAAGGATTGTAGGAGGCAGAGGGGTCGAGGACGCCAGGAGAACACGGCCCACAGAATTAACTAAGAGGAGCTCACAGAGACTGAGGCAGCAGCCACGGACCCTGCGTGGGGCTGCACTAGGTCCTCTGCGCATACATTATGGTTGTGTAGCTTGGTGTTCTTGCGGGACGCCTAACAGCGGGAGTCGGGGGGTGTTTCTCTTTCAGCTGCTTTTGGGACCCTTTTCCTAGTACTGGGTGGCCTTGTCCAGCCTTGATATGACTTAGTGCAACATGATATGCCATGTTGGATTGGTATTCCTGGGAGGCTTGCTCTTTTCTGAAGGGGAATGGGGGAGTGGAGGGAGGGGAATCTGTGGTCGGGATGTAATATATGAGAGAATAATAATTAAAAATAAAAGAATCTCCCAAACATGAGAGAGAGAGAGAGAGAGAGAGAGAGAGAGAGAGAGAGAGAGAGAGAGAGAGAGAGAGAGATTGATTGAGAACACAGTTGGCATTTCACAGGAAACAGCGCTCTTAGCGGCATGGGTCTTGTCCAAGCTAGGGAGGTGGTTCCGTGAGAAAAGCAGCTTGTGGCCACGCCCGACAATCAGAGCTCAGTCTGAGACTGGATGTAGCGATGATACCGGCAAACTGAAGTAGTAAACCTGACGCTAGCTAGAATGGATTTACTCACAGACCTGCTTAGGACACACCGGGTCACACGAAGCAGGACTTACCTGATGGAGCATTGCCCCCGATGTGGCTAGGAGATGAAGTGGTGTGCTCACCGGGCTGGGACAGAATGAAAATCCTGTACCACAATTAACGTTTATGGTCCTTGAGAAAGTTTCTGCTGGTGTTTATTCACCAGGATTGACCTCCAATTAGGCTCCATTCCCATAACAAAAGGAGGCAGCCCAGACTTACAAGCAGTCCCCACATCAAAGACTATGCCTCTTCCAGGCAGCTCAGGGGGGCAGTGTGGGGTCACAACCAACCATCAGTAAGTCCTAGCCTGCCACTAAATCCCTGGTGCGCTTATCACTAAAAACGTGATTCTGCCAGGTGGGCAAGATGCCCCTGGATAACAACAAGCAATCAATACTGATAGACTTAAATAATTCTGGCAACAGAATCTTAGCTGTGTAAATCTCCCACCTGCCCAAGTGGCCAGACTTGCAGTCTCCTGGCTGTTTAGACTGTTCAAAGTGTAAACTGGGGCCGGCACAGTGTAAAGTGCAGGTGCCTAAGGTGTATCTAAGTTAGTAAAATCATGTCTTCGTGGCTGGCAACGCTTTGGGTGTTAGCTGGAACCAGTCCATTTGCAAGTGTGCGATTGCCCAAACTTGCAATTATCCAAATTTTCCTTTATCAGTCTCTAAGTGTGCAGAATGATTTCTCTCTGGGAAGGCATTTTAATTCTAGAGGAAGGAGAGGAGGAATCTAGGCACATGGATTTCTCCAGAGACCCTGAAGAAGTTGGATATACAGTACAGAACGGAGGTAACCAAGCCATGTGGCAGAATGTAGATTAATAGAGATAGGTTAATTTAAGTTATAAGAGCTAGTTGGGAAAAAAAAACCTACGCTAAGGCCAAGCTTTCATAATTGATATTAAGTCTCCCTGTCATTACTGGGGAGCTGGCCGTCCCACAGAAGACAGTCTGACAAGAAAGTTGGCTTCGCTGTGTAGACGCCCTTCTCCCATGGTGGCTCCTCCTTCTCTCCCTTCCTAACCTGTCCCTCTCTTCCCCTTCCTCCCTCCATAGACAGGAAGGCACGGCCTCCTTACCCAGTCTCCTTTATTGTAGGACACGAAGAAAAAGGTCATCACCATGTAGGCACATCTCAAAAAGCTCCATCCGCCATGCCTCACAAGTGCCTTGGCTGTGGTGGTGGTTGGGGGGGACTTCACTAAAGTAAAAATGGTGAGAATGATTGACAAGACCCAGAAATCCATCCCTGACCCGCTGGCGCTCCAAACTTGTGTCTCCATGTATCTCCTGAGTTGAATTTTTTTTTAACGTTCAGTGTTGTGGCCATTGTCTCCCGTCTTGGTCATCACTCAACTCCCAGACAAACAATTTGCTCTTTCAGCTCCCTCTTTCTCTCTCCTCAGATCTAGGCATCACTGAGTCTAACCCATACACTGAAGGAAAAAAAACACAACAACAACAAAAAAACAAAACAAAACAAAAAACCCAAACCACTCAGCAGAAACCACTTTTCGCTCTGTGGGAACCTCACTAACATCCCTCTTTGTGTTGTTTTGACTATTTGTTTAATTTGGTTTGGTTTTTGAAACAGGACTCCATGGACTCAGGCTGGCCTCAAACACAATATGTAGCTAAGGATGACCTCTTGATCCTCCACCTCGAAAGTACTCGGATCCCAGGCATGTGCCTCCAAGCCCTTCTTACTGTCTTGATTTTCTCTTCTCTGTGTGTATGTGTGCTTTGTATGCATGCATGTGCGCGCGCGCGCGCACACACACACACACACACACACACACACACACACACACACACACACACGTGAAGGCCACAGGCTGATGTCAGAGTCTTTATCAAGCCTGCTCCACCATATACATGTTTGTTTTTTTTTTCTTTTTTTTGGGGGGGGGTTTCGAGACAGGGTTTCTCTGTGTAGCTTTGCGCCTTTCCTGGAATTCACTCTGTAGACCAGGCTGGCCTCGAACTCACAGAGATCCACCTGCCTCTGCCTCCTGAGTGCTGGGATTAAAGGCATGCACCACCATCCGGCTCCACCTTATATTTTTTTCTACCTTTTCTTTTTTTCTTTCTTTTTTTCTTTTCTTTTTTTTTTTGTTGAAACAGGGACTCTCACTGAACCTGGAGCTCACTGGTTTGGCTAGGCTGGCTAAACTCCACATGGGCCAGTGTGGAGGCTAGAGGACATCTTACAAGAGTCCTCTCTTTCTAGCACATGGATCTTGGAGATAAAACTTGGGTCATCAGATTTGGCAGTAAGCACCTGCTAAGGCAGCTTGCCTGCCCCCCCCCCTTTAACATTCTTTATTTTTTAAGATGTGTGTGGTAGTTTGAGTGAGAATAGCCCCCGCAGGCTCGTGTGCTTTATACTTGGTTCTACAGTTCCTGGAACTGTTTGGGAAGGGTGAGAAGGTGTGGCCTTGTTGGAGGAGGTAAGTCACTGTGGGTGGGCTTTGAGGTTTAAAAAGCCCTCACCTTCCCAGTTAGCACTCGCTCTCTGTGTCTCTCTGTCTCTGCCTTGTGCCTGTGGACTGTATGTAAATTCTCAGTTACTGCTCCAACGTCATACCGGCCTGCCGGCCTGCCTCTGGCCTCCCCACCATAACGGCCATGGACTCACCCTCTGAAACTCTAAGAAAACCAACCAATTAAATGCTTTCTTTCATAAGTTGCCTTGGTCACGGCATCTCATCACAGCAATAGGAAAGGAACTAAGACAATGTATTTTATTATCGTTCTGTGGGTGCACAATATGTCTGCACTGGTGTGTGCATATCATAGTGCGCATGTGGCGGTCACAGGACAGGTTTAGCTGTCTCCCCTCACCTTTACATGGGTTCTGACTGAATGCAGTTCCTCAGACTGCTCCAAAAGCTCTTTTAACCGTGGAGCCATCCTGTGGGCCCTGATTTTGATATCGGGTCTCTGTGGGGTTCTCATAATCTCCTAAAACATGTTGCTTGGTGGTTTTTTCTAATCAACATACAGCTCACAAGAGTTGGTTCTCCTCTATGGGGATCAAACTCAGGTCCACAGGCTTTGGTGCAAGCCCCTGTACTCTCTCAGCCATCTCGCCAATCCGGAAACTCAACTCTTCATTGTAACTGCCTATTCTAGGATTTCAATACTTGTTATAAATTACTATATTTTCCTGGTGACATTACCGATAACTCTAGCTTTTTTTTTTTTTTTTTTTTTTTTTTTTTTTTGAGACAGGGTCTTGTGGATCTCAGGCTGGCCTCCAACTGGCCATGTAGCCTAGGCTAGCCTTGAACTTTTCCTTTCTCTACCTCCTAAGTGAGTCATAATCCCTTTGTGGGTCAAACAACCCTTTCACAGGGGGTCACCTAAGACCATTGGGAAACACAGTTATTCACATTACTATTCATATCAGTGGCAAAACTGTACACAAGGGTCACAGCATTAGGAAGGTCTACTGCCTAAGTGCTCTGAGATCTACTGCCCTAAGTGCTCTGTGCCCAGTGGTATGTTTGTTTGTTTGTTTTGGTTCTGATATAGATGCGTACTATCCTAAGCTGGCCTTGAACTGGCCACTCAATCGGATCCAGCTTGTAGTCTGCAATCCTCCTGCCTCTGCCTCCAACGATCAGGACATCCAGTGGTCCCACCTCTCCTTTCTGATGTTACTTCTCTGTTCTGTGTTTTGAAAGACGAGTCTCACAAAATCCAAAGCGGCCTTGGACCTTCATAAGCTGCCCATGCTGGCCCTGAACTGCTCATCGTCTAGCCTCTTCTTCCTGAGCCCTGAGGTTACAGGTAGGAGGCACCACACCCACGGTGTGTGGTCCTAACGATCGGACCCAGGCCCTACCAGGCTAGCACCCTGCTGAGTTCTACCCCACAACCCAGCCCAAGCTCCTTTAACTCTCTCCACTATCTCCCTCACTCGGAGGAGGCTCGCTTCTGCTCTCTGCTATTCTTTCTTAGTTCCCATCCACGCACACACCTGTCATTCAGCTTACCTGCTCCTTTCCAAGGGAGAAGGGAGGGGTTTGGAGGTCGGCAGAAGCAGAATGCCTCTTCCCACCTCCATATGTCAGGCACCTCGGCCCAGAGGAGCAGAGGTGAAGGGAGAGGGTGGCTGAGGGCTACAGATGCTTCCCGATGACTCGGGAACCGACGCATCTGAACTCCGAACTTTCCTCGGGTAATACGTTACACCTCACTCAGAGGGAAGGTGCTACAGGAGGGAACGGAACAGAACGGGCACACAGTCCCACCCACCTTCCTCTTGGCAGTCATTTGTTTCTTCTAAGAAGGAAAAAGACAGTAGAGGAGGAGGAGAGGGGGGAGAGGAAGAAGGGGGACAGGGGGAAGGGAAGAGAAAAAAAGGAAAATTAGGGACTGCATGGGGATCCAGTTGCAAATGATGCTTCTGGGCCCGTTGGGTAAAAGGGGACCTCCCTTGGCCTCCTTGGTGTCCCTGGACTCTGGCACTGTACTACCAGGCTGCACATACGCCATCCCTGTGCACGAAGCGCCCTTTTCCCAGATACACATGCATGCACACAAATGCACACGACATGCACATGTATGTGGGTCCCCCTGTCCTTTCAAGACTTGGCTCAGGTATCACTTCCCTCTGGCACCGTCTAACACACTGGGCTCTCACGTGCCCCGCCCTCCTCTCCTCGGAGAAGAGCAGTGTTCAGGCTCTGAGCCGGCTTCTTGGGCCCCTGGTTCCCCTCTCGCCAGAATACTAGCTGCATTTGTGTGCTTGGTTTTGTTTTTTAAAATTACATTTATTTATTTGGTGAATGTGTGTGGTGTATGGTGTGTGTGTGTGTGTGTGTGTGTGTGTGTGTGTGTGTGTAGCGTGTGGGGTCTGTGTGTATGTAGGGGTATGTGTGGTGTGTGTTGTAGTGTATGTGGAGGGAGCGGTCTGTGTGTATGTAGGGGTATGTGTGGTATGTGTGGTTGTAGTATACGTGTGTGGGGGGCTGTATGTATGTAGTGGTATGTATGGGGTGTGTGGTGGTGGTGATGGTGGTGTGTGCGTGTATGTGTATGGTGTGGGGTCTGTGTGTATGTAGGGGTATGTGTGGTTGTAGTATACGTGTGTGGGGGGCTGTGTGTATGTAGTGTATGTATGGGGTGTGTGGTGGTGGTGATGGTGGTATGTGCGTGTATGTGTATGGTGTGGGGTCTGTGTGTATGTGGGCTGTGGGATTCCACAAAGGTTTCCTGGTGAAAGCTGAGCTTGCTTTACACAGCAGGGCTGCATTAGGGGATGGCTTGGTCACATGCGTGGTCACCAGATGTTTGGGATGGCCTGCACTTGGCTGTGCTGGGGGGAGGTCTTTTGCTCCACCCCTTGGCATGTCTATAAATAGCCCTTTAGAAGAGAAAGGAGGGGCTGGTGGGTTCTGACCCAGGCCCTCCTGAGCTATCCTGTGTTTCTATCTGTCTCTCTCTTCTATAGTTCCATCTACATATTCCTTATTTCTCCCTGCTCAGGAGTACCCTGGGGGGAAATGTGAGGGCTGCCCCCCCCAGTGGGGGTATGTGTGGTACTTGTGGTAGTGGCAGTATGTGTGTGTGTGTGTGTGTGTGTGTGTGTGTATGTGTGGTACGTGTGAGGGCGGTGATGGCGTGTGTGTGTGTGTGTGTGTGTGTGTGTGTGTGTGTGTCTGTTTGTTTGGAACAGGATCCTACGTAGTGCGGGCTGACCTTGAACTCGAGGTCTGACCCTCCTGTGCCCACCTCCCGAGGGCTGGCATCACAGGCCTGCACCACCTCGCTCAGCTTGCCAGCTGCAGCTGGGGATGTGTTTCGCATGTTGTGTTCCCTGTTCTGTCCCAACACCTAGAAGATAACTCAGCACAGAGGGGAACGTGAAGTGGCGTCTGTTGGTGAGTAGGCGATGTCATATGGTTATCCTGCTAAGTGTGGTGGGGTTGAGGGACACAGGGCTGGATGGCATCCAGAGGCTCCTCCAACCCCCAAACCTAATCGCTCTGTATATTCAGAAACAAAGAGGATGGAGTCACCAACTCACCGTTCAGCACTTGGAGGCTCAGCAGACCTAAGGCAACAGAGACGTGCAAATAGAATCACAAAGGTAGCCAGACAGAACTCAGGTCAACAGGGCCCCAGGCTCACCAACCCCTGTTTGCTAACGGGCCCTGCAGAATTCTGACCGACTCGCTTGCTTGCCTGCCTGCCTGCTTGTTTCCTCCCTCCCTCCTTCCTTCCCTCCCTCCCTCCCTCCCTCCCTCCCTCCCTCCCTCCCTTCCTTTAGATATAGCAGAAACTGGGAATAATAAGTTGATGATGCAATGCATCTACTAAACTTGCTTAGGAAATAAATATTAAGCTACACAAAGCAGCACTTAGCTAAAGGAGCTCTCAGTTCGTCTGCCCAGAAGACTGTGATTCTGCCAGGCAGATAAGATGACCCTGGATGACAGCCGCCTGGCAAAGCAGCCCGTTCATCTCAAGATGACTATGACAGTATTTTATACTGTAATTCCCTCCATCTGTCCAAACAACCAAAGCTTGGCCTTTCTGTCTCTGTGAAACATGTTTTCATTGCTGAAAACGTAACTCGGGGCTGTGGCGCTCTGTAAACTGACAGGATTTTCTGTTCGGAGCTGGTTCCCCTCTACGCAACGAGCTGGAACCACTCAGACTCACTGAAGAGTTTTTCCGTATTAATCTCTAGGTGGTGTAGTAATTTCTCACTGGGGAGGTGTGTTATGTCTATGACATATTCTTTAACACTTTCTCTTTGGGGACAGGGTCACACTGTGCAGTCCTGGCTGAACTGGAACTTGCAATGTAGCCCAGGCTGGCCTCAAACTCACAGAGGTCTTCCTTCCTTCGCCTCTGGGGCTAAAGGGGTGTGCCACAGTGCCCAGCACACCCATTGTCTTTCTCTCATCATTATTATTATTGTCGTCGTTGTTATTTTTACTGGTGTATATATGTTTATGCATGTGACTGTGAGCACAAGCATGTTCTAAGAAGCATGCAGATGTCGGAGGGCAACTTGCAGGAGTCAGTTCTCTCCTTCCTCCGTGTGGGACCTGGGAATCTAACTTAGGCCAGCAAGCTTAGCAGCAAGTGACTTTTCCTGCTGAAGCATCCTGCTCCTCTCTCTCTCTCTCTCTCTCTCTCTCTCTCTCTCTCTCTCTCTCTCTCTCTACCATGTGCACAGGCATGCATACCCGCATGCATGGAGGCCAGAGGTCAAACCCAGGTGTAATTTGCCAGGGGCTTGTCCATCTTATTTTTAGAAACAGAGTCTCTCATTGGTTTTGAGCTCACCAAATAGGCTATGCTGGCTGGCCCATGAGCCCCAGAGATCCGCCTGTCTGTGTCTTCCTTGCACCAGGATTGTAGGTGTACACCACCACTCCCGGCGTGGGTTCTGGCCATTGCATCACAGATCCTGAATTTTCCGGGAGGCCTGCACCCACTGGCACCACATTTCAGGTTCCCACCTCCTCCCCCGCTTTGGCACACAAGGCAATAGAAAGAGGCCTGGTGCACAGGGCCCGGGCCCCCACAGAACGAGGTGCTTACCGAGGATCTCTGTGGTCCGCCCGGGAGGCAGGAGGTAGAGATGAGTCCAGGGTCCATGAGAGAGGAGACCACAGGAGGGAGAAATAAATCCCAACATTAAATGGTGGGAGACAGGGACGGATTGTGCTCAGAGCCCAGGACAGTGGGCCTGAGATCAGAGCTGAACTGATGGGATTGGCCTAGGAGATCTGGAGGTCAGTGAGAATCTGACAGCGATGGAGGACAGAAGGGATAGTCAGGGCATTAAAATGTATTATTATCTTTACATTTATTTATTTTATTTCACGTGTGTGGGGGTGTTTGCCTGCATCTTTCTGTGCACCACATGTATGCCTGCTGCCCTTTAGAGGGCAAAGGAAGGTGTTGGGTCCCCTAGAACTGGAGTTGCGGACAGTTGTGAGAGGCTATGTGAATGCTGGGAATTCCAGTCTTCTGGAAGAGCAGCCAGTGCTCTCAACACGAAGCCACCTCTCCAGCGTGTGTGTGTGTGTGTGTGTGTGTGTGTGTGTGTGTGTGTGTGTGTGTTTGTGTGTGTGCAAGTGCCTACAGAGGCCAGAAAAGGGCACTGGAGCCCAGGGATCTAGAGTGACAGGTGAATGTGAGTCACCCAACTTGGGTGCTGGGAATCAAATTTGTGTTTTCTGAAAGAACAGCAAGCACTCTTAACCACCCAGTCACTTCCCCAGAATCCCATTTTAATAATAATATTGTTGTTGTTGTTGTTGTTGTTGTTGTTGTTGTTATTTGTGTGTGAGTGCAGGTGTCTACTGAGGCCAGAAGAAGGCATCAGATCCCTGGAGCTGGAGTTCCAAGCAGATACTGAGCCACCAGACGTGGGTGGGATCTGAACTCGTATCCTCTGGGAGAGCAGCAAGTGCTCTTGATCACTGAGCCATCTCTTTAAGCCTCTCTTATAATCTTTCCAGTTACATTGTATTTATTTACGAATGTGTGTGTGTGTGTGTGTGTGTGTGTGTGTGTGTGTGTGTGTGTGTGTACACCGCAGCATGCACGCAGAGGTCAGAGGACAACATGTCAATTCTCTCCTTCCACCATGTGGATACTAGGGATCAAACTCAGGCTTTTCCCTCTGAGTTATCTGGCTGTTCCTACATCTGCCTTTTTGAAGATGGAAGCAATGGCGGTCCCACTCTGGACAGTCCCTGAGCGGATGGCTGACCTCCAGGAAAGAATTAGAAGGGGAAGCAGATGAAAAGAAGAAAACTGTAAACTTACTTTTCAATACTGTTGAAACAGAAGCATCGAGGACAGAAAAATCCAGATGGAGTTGTTGAGTACCAGCGGAAGTGAAGATCCGAGAAGAAAAGGTGTTAACGATGCCTGGCCTTTTAATCCCGCCCAGAGCATCCTCAGTAGAGGCCCTCCCCACACTGGATGTGGAAATATCATCCAGTCCAGTCCAAATGCACCGGTGAGGCTGTATACAGAGATGCTGGATCGTCTGTGACCTGATGTTTTAAGACACACTCATCCTTATGACTGGAATCCCCTGGCCCTGGTTTCCCCTGGGGATTGATTCATCCTCCAGTACCTGGAGTGGATCAGAAAAGCATCTCTACCCTTTTCTCTTTCCCCAAGTGAGGGAGGAAAAGCTTGGTTCCTGGTTTTTTGTTTTGTTTTCTACCTATAAGTACACATGACTCTTGCTGTCCCATGCTGTAGGGCAATGGGGAGATTGGAGAATCTGCTCAAATTCTGGGACCCCTCCATGCAGCCCCAGGAAGTGAGTGGAGCCTGAAGGGCCACCTTGAGTCTCCTCCACAAGTAGCTCTGAAAACAGCTTTCTTGCAGGGTGGGCGGTTTGTGGCACACGCCTTTAATTCCAGCAGAGGCAAGAGGATCTCTGTGTTCAAGACCGATCTGGTCTACAGAGAAGCCCTGTCTTGAAACTGCCCCCCCAAAAAAAACCCAAAAAGCAAAAAAAAAAAAACCCCAAATAACAACAAAAACCAGCTTTCTCTTCTCTTTCCTCTCCTCCCTTCCTCTCCTTCTCCTCCCTTCCCTCTCTTTCCTCTCCCCTCCTCTTCTTCCTATTTTTTTTTGGGGGGGGAGGTGGAACCTCATATAGCCCAGGCTAACCTCAAACTCAATGTGTAATTGAAGCTAGCCTTGAGCAGCCAAACCCTCCTGCCTCAGTCTCCAGCGGGCTGGGATCATAGGCATGTACCACCATGCTGGCTCCCTCCTTTCTTGTTCCCCTCCTTCCAAGTATCTGGAAACACCCAAGTTACCAACCAGAAGGGAAAAACTATAAAAATTATTTCTTGTGCTAGGCACGGTGGTATATACCTATAACGCCAGCACTGTATATGTATATGCCTGTATATGGCTCCACCACGGAGCCACGCCCCCCAGCCTCTTACTGGGGGATTCTAGGCAGGGGCTCTACCACTGAGCCACACACCAGCCCCTCACTGGGGATTTTAGGCAGGAGGTTGAGACAGAATCAAGAATTTGAGGTCATCCTTGGTGATATATGGAGTTTGAAGCTAGCCTGGGCTACTTAAGACTATTCCATCAAACACCAAAGGACATTAACTGTAAAAGGAAAAATAACTTACTTTTCACTGGAGGGCAGATTGGAAGCAGAATCAAGTGATCAGTGTGGAAAAGAAAGGGAAAGAGAATAGAATGAATATTAGTACCTCTGCCCCTGGTACCTCCCTTTTTTTTTTCCTGGTAAAATATTTCAAAGAGTGCTGGGAGTATTCTGGGAGTATTCCTGTGTTCTGTTGAACAAACTCAGAAAGCAGACCAGGTCTGCAGGATCCCCAAGCAGCCTTACCATTCTCCTCTGGCCTCAGCCTTACCTTACCTGTGGGCATTATCAAGTCTAATCTGAGCTATTTCCCATCAACGCCTGCACAGGCTGAACACCCCTAATCCAAAATGCTCCAGTGACAAGCTTTTTGAGTACCAATGTGATGCTCAAATAGTTTCCCTTTGATTTGTTTTATTATTTTTAAGGCTTATTTTACTGTCATTTATGTATGTATGTCTGTGTTAGCAGATGCCGTATGCATGCCCTCAGAGGCCAGCTAGGGTCACAGGCAATTGGAAGCTGTCTTAGGTGGGTGCTGGAACCCTAACTTGAGTATTCTGGGAGAGCAGAAAGTGCTGTTAACCACTGAGTCCTCTTTCCCTCCTCCATTTGTTTTTAATTTCTGAGATAGGGTCTTCTCAGTCCATAGACCCAGGCTAGCCTGATCTACCTACCAACTCACTGGGCAGAGTGGAATCCAGCCAATCCTCCCGCCTTGGCCTCCCAAGCACTGGAATTACAAGTGAGAGCCACCACATCCAGCTTTGGAGTTAGGAGCTGTATGGATCGGATTTGGGGTATAGGGTGGGAGATGCTGAATGGGGAGAGTCCATGTCAATGGCCACAATTCTGAAAATGTTTGAAACTTGAAACACTTCTAGCCTCGGGCATTTCAGTCAGGGAAACTAAAGCTGCCCCAGACGAGAGAAAAGAAGAATTTGGCTCAGCCAATCAGAAACATCCAGTATACTTACTTTGTGCAATCACGGACTTGGCAATGGGCTGGACCAACTAAATCAATGGAATTGCTGTGACCTATCCATCATCCTATCTGCATTATGGTCCCTCTGTCCCCTGTCCTTCAGCCCCACTGTCCTGTCTGGACAGAGTTCCCCAAACTACTCTGGTTTTTCTCTGTCTAACTTGTGAATTACTTGCTATAGCAAACTTTGTTGTTGTGGTACTGGGAACTCAATATAGGGCCTTGTGCATGCTAGCAGAGCACTCTACCACTGAGCCACACCCCAGCCCCTCACTGGGGGATTCTAGGCAGGGGCTCTACCCCCCCCCCAGCCCCTCACTGGGGGATTCTAGGCAGGGGCTCTACCACTGAGCCACACCCCAGCCCCTCACTGGGGGATTCTAGGCAGGGGCTCTACCACTGAGCCACACCCCAGCCCCTCACTGGGGGATTCTAGGCAGGGGCTCTACCACTGAGCCACACCCCAGCCCCTCACTGGGGGATTCTAGGCAGGGGCTCTACCACTGAGCCACACCCCAGCCCCTCACTGGGGGATTCTAGGCAGGGGCTCTACCACTGAGCCACACCCAGCCCTCACTGGGGGATTCTAGGCAGGGGCTCTACCACTGAGCCACACCCCCAGCCCCTCACTGGGGGATTCTAGGCAGGGGCTCTACCCCCCCCACACACACACACTGGGGAATTCTAGGCAGGGGCTCTGCCACTGAG
The DNA here is from genome assembly GCF_004664715.2 of Peromyscus leucopus. NCBI lineage: Eukaryota > Metazoa > Chordata > Mammalia > Rodentia > Cricetidae > Peromyscus > Peromyscus leucopus. The sequence goes on from NC_051063.1 coordinate 183,639,520, forward strand.
CTATTCTCTGTTTTATTTTTTATTTTGAGACAGAATTGAAGTCACGGCTATCTTGGGCAGCTTAGTGAGAACTGGTTTGAAAATAGATGTAAAAAGTGCTTACTGATGATGATAGCTCATCCTCAGTACAGCACTTGTCTAGAATCCCCCAGTGAGGATCTGGGCGTGTGGTTCAGTGGTAAAGCACCATACCAGCATACATGAGTTCTGAGTTCAATCCCTGGCGATATGGGGTCGGGGGCGGGGTGGGGGAGGGGGCAGGTAGTTGGGGTCATAACTTTAAAAGTACTTACTTTCTTCTTCTGTCCTGTCTGTGAGGAGGAAGAATGAATGTAGCCACGTTCAACAGGGGTGCAGAGAGACGAGGAGAGAGGGAGGGGTGGGAGTGAAGGTGGGTACGGGGGAAGGAGAGAGAGAGAGAGAGAGAGAGAGAGAGAGAGAGAGAGAGAGAGAGAGTTATTAATAGTTTTGCCACCACATAAGCACCCCCGACCAGTCAGAGAGCAGAGATGGGAACGCTATCAGAAGGTGGGCAACTCCACTCTCTGAATTTCCAGGGTAAGACAGGACTCAAGTCCGCAACCACTCTCTCTCCTAATAAACATTCACGGAGCACCTGCTGCATCCTGGGCCTGAGCAAGATCTGGGTGAGACAATATCACCCCAGTGAACAATATCCATGGTTTTCCAGGAGCTCGCAGAGGAGGGGGACCAAAGCCTTGTGAAGTGGGACAGAGGTGTGAGTAGTGTTCTGGTCAACCTGCAGGACACGGCGGGAACTTATAAAGGGATGGTGGCTGCTGACCTGGAGTGGTTACCAGGGGAGGCGTCTTGGAGGAGGATATGATGTTTTGTCTGAAACCTGAAAGATGAGCAGGGGTTAGCTGAGTGTAGGAAAAAAAAAAAAAAAAAAAAACCACCTTGGAAGGGAAAGGAAAAAATTATTCCAGACGTGGGGAAGAGTGTGGTGATGGTTCTATCTGGAAAGAACTCAGCTGTAAATGGGGCCGAGAGACACAATTACAGCTGGGTGGTGAAAAGACACGTGAGCAATCTTAACATCTTAGACTGCATCTGAGAACAAGGGAGGTGCTGCCGAACAAACAGGACTCGTGTTCAAGTCTTAGCTCCTTCGTCTCCTAGCTGTGTGACCCTCTTCCTCCATTTCCTCAACACAAACACAAACACAAATCCAGGGAAGCTTGGAAAAGGCAGTTAAGAACGCTGGCTGCTTTGCCAGACAGAAGTTCCGGTTCCCAGCACCCACAGGGTGGCTCACAACTGCCTCTCACTCCCGGCTCCGGGGGATCTGATGCCCTCTTCTGGCCCTGTGGGCACTGCATGCACTTGGTTCACAGACATACATGCAGACAAGACACCAAGACACGTAAGATTAAAAACAAATATATTAGAAAATAAAAAGAAAGTGAACTCCAGGTTCAGTGAAGAGAGCTCGTCTCAAGAAAAACTCAAGTGGAGAGTGGCTGCAGAAGACAGCCAACATTGACCTCTGGCCTCCACAGGAGCGTGTGTGGATATACACACCCACGCACACACTAACGTGCACACCTGTCTACACTGCACATATACACAACGGAATCATATTCAGGTGGTGCACACCTGTGATCTCATCACTCAGGAGCAGAGGCAGGTAGACTGGGGGTTCAAGACCAGCTTGGGCTGCACAGGAGACCTCTCAAAAAAAAGGAAGAGAAGGGGAATCAGAATAGAACAAACAACCTTAATACAAAAGATTCCAGAATGAGAGATGTCACTGTTAAAACTGGAGATGTCCTGGCAGCACAGGCACACACACACACACACACACACACACACACACACACACACACACACACTATGATAGCATGGCTTGGTCTCTCCTCCTCTGAGAGAGGAATAAAGAAACCTGCAGATGATCTGAAAATCCATTAGCTCATAAGGTGCTTAATAACTTCTTTTCTTGGTCTTTCTCGGCAGGATTTCAAATCCCAGCTCGACTTAGGATAGTTTTATATTGTCTGCTTCAGGGGGCCTAGGATCACGTCGGAGACTATTTTCCTGGAGTGTCTGTAGGGGATTCTCTAGACAAAATTAACTGATCCTGGAAGGACCCACTCTGACTTTGGGCAGTATCGTCCCATGGGCGAATGAGAAGGAGTATGTGACCCGAGCGCCTGCAGTCGGCACTCTATGCTTCCTGACTGTGGATGCAACACACCCAGCCGCCTCAGTTTCCCCACCATGCTACCCCCTCAAACTGTAAGCTGGGTGAACCCTTATTTTGCTAAGCTCGGGGTATTCTGTCACTGCCATGAGAAACATAACACATACAGCCTGGTACTCCCTGTGTAGCCCAGACTGTCCTCGAACTTATGACCTTCTTGTGCCTCCTAAGTGCTGGAGTTACAGATGTGAAGTAGTACAGTTTGTTGTATCTTTTCATTTCATTTTAATTAATAGGTGTGTGCGCATGCGCACGCGTGCATTGTGGCACACATATGGAGATCAGAGGGCATCTCGAAGGAATCACTTTTCTCTCTCCACCGTGTAGGCCCTGAGGATTGAACTCGGGTCATCAGGCTTGGCAGCAAGTGACTGCTCATTGAGCCATTTTGCCGGTCTGTGGCTGAATTTTGATCAGTTGCTACTCTGTCCCCGATGACTCTGACCTTACCTGCTCTCAACTCCAGTCTGATTGTACAGACGTTAAAGGAATACTGTTCTACCATATCCTAACCTGTGGGTTGTGACCCATTTTGGGGGGAGGGTCACATATCAGCTATCCTTCATACGAGATATTTATATTAAAATTGATAACAGCAGCAAATTCACAGTTATGAATTAGCAATGAAATCATTGTACGTTTGGGGGTCACCACAACCTGAGGAACTGTATTAAAGGGCCACAGCATCAGGAAGTTGAGAAGCACTGGTTTATACATATATACACATATATGGATATATATTATAATATCTACCATTACAGCTATTAATGCCACATAAGATTGATATTTGGCCAAAAACAGAGGCAGGGGGATGGAGAGATGGGGGGTAAGAGCTCTGGCTGGGCAAGCATGAGGACCTGAGTTCTGATCCTTAGCACCCATATAAAGAACTGGCTGAGGCCACCTGCACCTGTACGTATCGCTCTGTAGACCAGGCTGGCCTCAAACTCCCTCCCAATACCAGGGAGATACAGTAGAGAAGGATCCCAGGCACTTGCTGGCCTGAGCCAACCTAAACATGGTGAGCTCCAGGTTTAGTGAGAGACTGTCTCATGGAAGTACTAAGACTGGAAGAGACAGACCAGGATACCCAGTGTCCTCCCTGGCCTTTGCATGCATGCACAGGTGTGTATACTCACTCCCCTCCCCCCCCACCCATCCCAAACACACATCAAAACATTTGGGACAGCAAGATAGGTCAGCCTGTAAAGGTGTTTGCTAGCAAGTCTGAATGAAGATCTGAGTTTTATTCCCAGGACCCTCATGGTGGAACCATGGAACCAACTCCCACCAGGTCTCATCTGACCTCCCCATGCATATCTCGGCACAAGCATCCCTTCAAAATCAATATTTTTTAGATTTAAATTTAAGCTGGGTGGTGGTGGTACACACCTTTAATCCCAGCACTTTGGGAGGCAGAGCCAGGCAGATCTCTGTGAGTTCGAGGCCAGCCTGGTCTACAGAGCAAGATCCAGGACAGGCTCCAAAGCTACGCAGAGAAAACTTGTCTCAAAAAACCAAAAAAAAAAAAAAAAAAAAAAAAAAAAAAAAAAAAAAAAAAGTTAAATTTAAAGCCAAATAAACAAAGCATGGAACTGGGTGATACGTGAGGCATTCTGTGACCTCACTAGGTATGCATCACCCATTGACAAGAAAGAGCAAAGACTGTGGGTGAACGACATAGATCCACACTTACCATCCGGGGACAGTCTGCTCATCAGCCCTGAGGAAGGAGACAAAAAAAATGTTGTTAACACACCCAGCAATTGCAACAGAAAGAAAATCCACAATGAATGGATTTTCCCAGTCCGACGGATTCAGCCAGCTCTCTGGGGGGAAGTGCAGCTATGGTGCCCTAGGTATTGAGGCCAAGGCCATTTAGGATGGCAGGACGTAGAGCATTTAAGTTCAGTTAGGTTTTTTAATGTTTTTTTGCCCCCCAACAATAGGCAATAAGTTTCCATTTCTTTGTGGCTTTTTACCCCCCAGCAGTTTCTCTTTCTCTGGGATGCAGCCAATTTTCCCTCACACGAGGTGCATCTCTCTGGACCTGTTACACCCCAAAAACAAAGGAAGTTGGGAAATCTACTCTGACCCCAGCCAGTCAAGCATTTGGGCATTTCTGCATTTGTGGACGCAGAGTAGACAGAGACTCAGTCCCTGCTGTGGAAGGGACACATATAGACAACTTCAGATCAGTAGAAAACAGGATAGAGAATTGTGGGAGACCCTAAACCTAAATGAAACCCCTTAAAGCTGCTGCACTTCTCAGAGTTCCTCCTCTACCTGATAAATCTACAACATCGGCCATGTACTTTCACTGTGTGCCAAGCCCTTTTCCTGGCTGTTCTGGAGCTTGTTCTGTAGATCAGGCTGGCCTCGAACTCACAGAGAGTCTTCTCATTCTTTAACTAATGAAGAAAAGGAAAACCCACCCACCAGCTAGCATCAACATGATTTAGAGCAATGGTTCTCACCTGGGGGTCAAATGTCGCTTCTACAGGGGTCACCTAAGACCATCTGCATATCAGGTATCTACATTACGATTCATAACAGTAGCAAAATTACTGTTATAAAGTAGCAATGAAAATCATTTTATGGTTGGGGGTCACCATGACGTGAGGAATTATATTAAAGGGTCTCAGCTTTAGGAAGGTTGAGAACCATTGATTCAGAATTTCCTTAAATAGTCTCAATTCCTTGTCCCAGTTCAGTCATATAAGGCATCATTTGCTTCCAGTGCGGTCTGCACACCAAGTCAGAAGGCAATTTCATCATTGTGCAAGCATCATGGAACGGACTTCCTCAAACTGAGGTTTGGGTTATGGCACTGATATGTGGTATTAGAGTCTGCTGGAGTGTAGACAATCCATCACTGGCCCAACATATGGTTGTCGTGCAGTACATGACCATGACCCCAACACATTCTGAATTAGTTCCATCTTTGAGTTTCCACCATCTGAGCATGACACACGCTAAAAATCTTACCAATTTTCTATGTGTATGTGTGTGCTCAGGTGTATGCAGATGCATGTGTATGCACAGTGAGGCCAAAGGTCAACCTCCAATGCTGTTTGAGGAGCCATCCATCTTGTCATTCCCCTCACTCCCAAGATTTAATTTTGAAAAGTGTTAATTATTTGTGTGTGGTATGTGCATGTGAGTGCAGTGCCCACAGGGACCAGAAGAGGGCAACAGATCCCTTGGAGCTGGAGTTATAAGCAGTTGTGGGCTGCTGGATGTGACTGTTGGGAACTGAACTCAGATCCTCTGGAAGAGCAGTAGGTGCTCCTAACCACAGAGCCATCTCTCTAGCCCCTGCCCTGATTTATTTTAAAAGTGAGGAGTTGCCTATACCACACTGCGTGCATGGAGGGCAGAGGATAACTTGCTGAAGTTGGTTCTCTCCCTTTACCATGTGTGTCTAGGAAGAGGTCAGGTCATCAAGCAGCAAACACTTCTATCCCCTGAGCCATCTTGTCAACCCCCTTTAAAAATATGCATGTGTTTATGTTTGTGTTTGTGTTTGTGTGTGTGTGTGTGTGTGTGTGTGTGTGTGTGTGTGTGTGTGTATGCCATGGTGCATGTTGGAGGTCAAAAGACAACCTTGAGTGCAGTCCACAGTTTTAATTTTTTTGAGACAGGGTCTATGTAGCCCATAGTCCTGGAACTCATTCTATAGACCAGGCTGGCCTCAAACTCACAGAGATCCTGCTCTACCTCTGTCCTGAGTGCTGGGGTTAAAGGTATGCACCATTACTGTCTTCCAGCCCACAAATTCTTGCTCAAAGTCTTACACTGAACTTCCCAGCCCGTGACATTGTCCATGTGACTCATATACTTACCCACAATTCCTGACGGCAGCAGGACCGGGAGAGGTGACATGGTGGCCGAGATCACAGATGACATGCAGGACATTGAGCCAGATGGGTCATAGAGACAAAGCCATAATTAGAAAGTGACAAACAAGATCAGATGCTGGGGCTGGGGACATGTTGGAAAGTGTAATCTACAATAGGTCAATGAGTCTTGATGCATGGTTAGAGATGAAGACTCGGGTTCCTTGAGATCCCCAAGAGTCCCTCTGAGAGTCCAAGAGTCCTCTGAGAGTCCCAAGAGTCCCTCTGAGATCCCCAAGAGTCCCTCTGAGATCCCAAGAGTCCCTGTGAGATCCCAGAGTCCCTGTGAGATCCCCAAGAGTCCCTGTGAGATCCCCAAGAGTCCCTGTGAGATCCCCAAGAGTCCCTTTGCAGCAGACTGGAAGAGACCTTAGTGAGCTGAGCACAGCAGTCCATGGCCTGCAGCCATGCTGGAGGGAAAGGCAAGCCTGCTCTTTGATGACTCTAGAAGGAGGTCCGGGCTCACCTCAGCTTGATCTGGGGATCCCTAATGTCTGCCTTCTGGGGCAGGAATCTCAGCTGGGATACCATGCCCGTTGGCTTTGTTATAGGCTCTGGGGATCTGAACTCATGTCCTAATGCTTTCAGCCAATGCGTTAACCACTGAGCCGTCTTCCCAGCCCACATGACTTTTTCTGTTTGAATGTGTCTGACCAAATTAAATCTAGGTAGATCTAAAGTTTGCTTTCTGGCCAAATGGCTTTTGTTTCTGTCCCATTCTGAAGCTTGTATTAACAAGGAAGGCCTTTTTAGGGCCTTCAAACTGTCCTTTCTCTCTCTCTCTCTCTCTCTCTCTCTCTCTCTCTCTCTCTCTCTCTCTTCCCCCCCCCTTTGTTGTTCAGTGAAAATTTTGTGATTAGTCAGATATGGTAGTGCAGGCTTTTAATATCAGCACTTGGGAGGCAGAGACAGGTGGATCTCTGAGAGTTTAAGGCCAGCTTGATCTACATAATGAGCTCCAGGCCAGCCAGGGCTACATAGTGAAACCCTGTCTCAAAACAAAATAAAAATGAAAATGTCATGATTAAAGATGACCATACCAGAAAGATTCCAGTCCACTGTCTTTATGATGCAAACAGAGCATGCTCAGAGACGTTCCTGTCAATCATCTGAAAACACAAGCTGAGCATGCTCAGAAGCGTTTCTCTCCACCAGGTTTGTGATTCAAACTGGACATGCTCAGGTGTGTCCCTGGCTGCCATCTTTAACTTTTCTAACACGACCTTGAGCTAAACATGCCCCACAATGTGTTTTCCATGATCCCTTCTTTAGTTGGGACCTTTGACTAAGCATATTGGGGAATACACCTTCATTATGTGCTTTCCTATTGGACTATGTGTGGACTCCTTCACTGGAGGAGGACTCTGCCATGGAAATCACTACTGCGGATGATAATTCTTTCTTTACTCTTTTTTTTTTCTTGGCTGAGTTTGCTTTGATCTTGCTCTCACCAAGATGCAAACCAGGTACATATGGACCAAGGAAAAAATATTGAATTTTTGGAGAGCAAAGAGTGGTGCTTGAATCCTATCAAAGGAGGTATTCTAGGTACTCAAGTTCTCTTTAGTCCTAGATTAGAAGCTAGGATGCAGACACGGGAGAGGAAATGCTTGTGGAAAGTCAGCGGATATTATTTCTGTGGGACAAAGTCACCTAGAACAGATGGATGGAGAAGGAAATAAGTTGAGACCTTACCTTTCAGCACTGTAGTCATGAGAGCATCGGGAAGGAGGAGGTGAGCCAGGACCAATGAGAACATTTGTCCAATCAAAGTTGAGAAGGAATATGGAATCAGTTAAGTCATCCTTTGTGCATCATCCCTCAGTCACTACAAAGATTCCCCCTTCCCCCCCGCAGAGGGTAAGGAACCAAAATGGGGAGCTTTGATGTAACCTATGGTTCCTGCTTCTCTTTGAAGACACGTTTATTGCAGAAGTGAGCACTCCAGGGTACCAGTTATGTGAGGAATCTAAAGCCTCCCTGTTCCACTTGACTTCCGGGAGATTAGCAGACTATGGTCTCCAGAACAACTGTCACCTTCTGTTCTCAGCTGGACGCTGAGATGGTTACTTCTCAGTAAAGAAGAGAGCCTGTCTGCCCTGAAACTCACCAGTGAATACACAACCCAGCCTGTTTGTACAGATAACGTAGGCTCTTAACCGGGTCAGTTCATTGATCCCACTGACACCAATATCAAGCTGTAGTCATGGAAACCAATGACTCTTTCTTCCTGTCTTGCGCGCACCATTCCTACAAGATCTAAGAGAATGGCTGACCTTAAGGTGGATCCCATCCCACCCACGACCTTCAGATCTAGGCTGAATGGCCATGTTCAAGTTGAGCGTTCTCTGAGTCTGCTCCTGCAAAATGTGATGGTCGGGTGTTTGCCCCTCTCTGCCCTGCGTCTCCCTGAGCTGAATCCCCACCCCAACCCTTGTTTATATTTGGAGGGATTGTGACTTACATTTGACTGGAAGAGGAGTCAGAACCAGGAGCCAGTGAGTCAGCATGGAAAACAGAGGGAGAAGAAGAGGGTGGGGTCAGTATGCACGCAAACTACCTCAGTCTCCCCATGTACTTCTTTGTTCCTTCATGGAATGGTTTACATGCTCACTGATATACAGCCAGGGGCTTCTATAAAGTTTGCCGCGTATAATTTGAGAAAGGTCTAAATGGTGGTAACACTGACTGCCAAAAGCGTCCAGAACCCTCCTGTGGTAATTTGAGTAAGAAGGGTCCCTATAGGCTTAAAGATTTGAATGGTTGGTCATGGGGAGCGGCACTATTAGGAGGTGTGGCTTTGTTGGGGTGGGTGTGGCCTGGTTGGAGGAAGTGTGTCACTGGGGGTGGGCTTTGAGGTTTCAAATGCTGTCTGCTGATCCAGATGTAGGACTCTCAGCTCCTTCCCCAGCGCCATGTCCGCCTGTGTTCTGCCATGCTCCCTGCCGTGATGATAATGGACTAAACCTCTGAGCTGTAAGGCAGCCCCAACGAAACGTTTTTCTTTATAAGAGTTGCTGTGGTCATGGTGTCTCCTCACAGAAGTAGAACACTGACTAAGACACCTCCTTTAGTCATGTGCTTTTTAAATTAGCTTTACATATATACATATTTGCATATACACATATATCCACACACACATATATATGTATGCCTAGAGACAAACAGATACGTATCTATATAGATAGAGCACTACATTCATGCAGTTGGCCCTCAATATGAGCAGACTCTGCATCCATTTATTCAAATGACCACAAACAATTTTTTTGCACTTTTTATAACTCTATTTGATCATCAATAGTTAGTTCTTATAAGAAATATTTTAAAAAATATTTTAATGATTTATATATTTGAGCCAACCATACTGGTTCATGTCTATAATCTCAGCACTTGGGAGTTTGAGGCAGGAGGATTACCACAATTTTGAGGCCAGCCTAGACTACACAGTGAGACTTTGTTTTTTAAAAGAAAATGGGCTGGCAGGATGGCTCAGTGGGTAAACACTGCAAGCCTGGAGACTAGAGTTCGATACCCAGAACCTCTGTAAAGGTAGAAGGAGAGAACCAATTCCACTAAGTCTCCCTCTAACCCTACATTTTCTTTTTTTCTTTCTTTCTTTCTTTTTTTTTTTTTTTTTCGTTTTTCGAGACAGGGTTTCTCTATGTAGCTTTGTGCCTTTCCTGGAACTCACTTGGTAGCCCAGGCTGGCCTCGAACTCACAGAGATCCGCCTGCCTCTGCCTCCCGAGTGCTGGGATTAAAGGCGTGCGCCACCACGGCCTGGCTGTTTTCTTACATTTCTTGAGATTTTTATTTGCTTTTATTTTTATGTATGTGGGCATTTTACCTGCATGTCTGTCTGTCTGTGCACCACTTTTATGTAGTGCCCTTAGATATAAGAAGAGGACGTCAGATCCCCTGGAACTAGAGTTACGGATAGAGTGAGCCTCCCTGTGGGTGCTGGGAACCAAGCCTGGGTCCTCGGGAAGAACAGTCAGCACTCCTAACCACTGGGCCATCTCTCCAGCCCCTAACCTCCATATTTTAATAAGAGTTTTATGCCACTTTTATTTTGTGCGTATGGGTGTTTTACCTGCATGTATATAAATGCACTGCATGTGGACCTCTTGCCCTTGGAGGCCAAAAAGATGTGCCCCCACACAGTAATAACAATGGATAAAATAAAACAAATTGCAGAAGATGTGGCGGCATTCTTGCTGAGCTCCTGGCCTGGCTCCAGAGAGCAGCACCTAGCCCTAATCCTTCCTTTGTTTAGCCACACCTTTTGTTTCTCTTACCTTCTGTTTCTCTTATCACCCTATGTGAATCTTATTTTAGAGTCAAGGATCAGAGAGTCCCCCAAGGATCAAAGGCCTATGCAAAACTTGGTCCAGGAAACCTGGAAAACCGAGGTACCTGATAATTCAAGTAAATTGCACCTGGCATTTGGTCTCTGAGAGCTCATTTTAGGTTGCTTTGAAGGTACAGAAATTAACTATCTAAACTGTAAAATGGAGTAAATAAAAATGCCCTAGGTGAAGGGAAAGGGCTTCAGTCCTTCGAGGCTGGACCCCCCTGCAGCCATGATAGGCTAAATTCATTCTTAAGATGCCCCTGTGTCTCCACTCCACGGACCCGCGTGAACCCACACACTCGTGTAGCGACCACACAGCTACAAGAAGACTTGTGGGACTTGGTCTTCTTCCACAGTGGGTCCCGGGGGGTCGAACTCAAGTGGCCAGGCTTCGTGGCAAGTGCCTTGGCCCACTGAGCCACCTCACTGGGTCCGGAACTAAACATATGGACCTCCTCCCAAGAGAGTCAGAGAACGGACGGCACAGTGCAGGGCTTCAGACCCTTCTGCCACCTGGGTTTGGCAACTGAGTGCCATGGCGTGTTTGGCATGCTCAAAGCATGCTAAGTACCTAATTCCCATTGGTTCCTTCTCTCTATTTTCAGCCCCAAACAATAGCATTACCTTATATTTGCACAGAAAAGCAATCCCTGTTTATTCAGTCCGCCTGAGTACCAGGAATTTTCCCAGGCCATAGGATTAAAGACAAGGGCTCACGCTCTCTGGGTATTCATAGTCTCAGAGGCCTCTCCCTGTTCCTTGTGTCATGGATTGTGTGGCCCAGAGTGTCTGCAGGTGTGTTTTGGAGGAGATGGTACTCGGTGGATGTGTGTGCTGTTCAGTAGGCTGGCAGAAGAAGGGGAAGCATCCTTGTTCTCTTGCAACTTCATCTCCTACACTTGGATGTCAAAACTCCAGGTTCTGCCCCTTTGGAACTGTGGGGCTTAGGTCAGTGGCTCCCTGAGCCCATGGACCTTTGCCTCAGACTGAGAATTATATCACTGGTGTCTGTTTCTGAGGCTTCAGGTTTGGACTGAGCCACACTACCAAGCTCCCTGGTTCTCTAGCTTTGAGATCTTCTGTTGTGTACCTTCTTAGTCTCCATCATCAAGGGAGCTAATATCCCAAATAAATCCCTTCACATCTGTATATTCCATTCCATTCTGTATATTCTATTTCTTATCATAGGTTATCCTAGTCTGTTCTATTCTATTCTATCTTTATATTCTATTTCCTAGTTTATCCTATATTAGCCTGTTCTATTCTATTTCTTTCTTTTCCTTGAGTTTGATGCCTGGAACCTATGTAAAGGCTGGACCTCACTATGTGGACCAGGTTGGCTTCGAACTCACAGAGATCCACCTGCCTCTGCCTCCTGAGTGCTGGGATTAAACTACTACCTGGTACTAACCCAATTCTGTTATATTTTCATTCTGTTTAGTTTCTGCTTTTATTCTAGTCTACTTCCATTTCCGTTATGTTCTGTTTATTCTCTCTAGTCTATTCTTTCTGGTTCTCTGGAGAATTCTGGCTGAAACAGTTTGCACAACACTTGAACTCCTTCCCTGTTTGAGATGGCATTTTAATTTACTTCAGTCCAATTCACACATCATAACAGCCTGGGTGTAGCTACAGGTGTGAGAACCAGATGTTTTCTACTAAGCCAGCCTAGTTTTTTGAAACAGGGTCTCATGTAGAACAGGCTAGCCCTGTACTCACTGTGCAGCTGAGGATGACCTTGAACTTCCAATTCTTCTGCCTCCATCTCCTGAGTGCTGGTTTTACAGGTACTGGTATGCCTGGCAGCTGCTTACTTTTAATAGTTATTCTGTGACCCTGAAGCCAAGATTGTACGGCAGACTGAAGCCACACTCGGCCCTTCCCCAGAATTCCCAGAGGGTTTTCGGACCCAACAGAATCTGAGAGGAGCCCCCTGTGAGAGCACAAACATGGGGTATCTACAGTTCTTACTTTTTTTCTTCCATTGCGACTGGAGGCAAACGCATCATTCGTGTGGATTCCAACGGGACCGGGAAGCAGGTGCAGGGAGAGAATTAGACACGAGACTCAAATCACTACAATAATCAAGACCACCCCAACTGGCATGGTTTTGAAGGCTGGCTAATACAGTTTCTATCAAAGTTCCTCAGGTTCACTCATCTACTCACCCACATATCTACTCACCCATCTCCGCATGTCTGCCTACCACTCATCTACTTATCCATTCACCCCCACACCTATTATCCACCTATCGATTCCCCACCCACTCCTCTAGCCATCCACTCACCCACTCACCATCCATCATCCATCCACCACAAAAAAAAACAGTCTCAAAAAACCAAAAAGAAAAAAATGGACAAAGAGAATAGAAAATCTTTATGTTCTATTTGGTAGACACTATAGCAATTCCCCCACCCTGCCTTTTTTGTTTTGTTTTTGTTTTTTGAGACAGAGTTCCACTGTGCAGTTCTGGCTGTTCTGGAACTCAATTTGTAGACCAGGCTGGCCTCGAACTCAGGGATCCACCTGCCTTTGCCTCCCGAGTGCTGGGATTAAAGGGGTGCACCACCACTGCCAGCAATCCCACCTAAAATTAATTGGCCAAGATGAAAAGAAAGAGTATATATGTGTAGTCTAAGTATCTCCCCCACATATTTATCAATTACAAGAAGGGAAATAGTAACAGGTAGTGGAGAAACCTGGTTTGCCGACATCCTTAGCGGAGAGATCAAAGAGAACATCACAGGCTAGAGACAAACCATTATCAATCACTTGGCTATAACCCCCAGTGAGGGCACCTGTGGCTGCAGTGTCTTCTTGCCCCAAATGCGTAACCTCAGTCTAACCATGGGAAAACCTCAGGGAAAGTCAGTCCAGGAGACATCCTGAGACCAGCCGACCAGAATCATTTAAATGTTTGGAGTTCATGAAAGACAGGAAGAGGTTGATGACTCAGGAGAAGAAGGGCAGGCGAGACAACTCAGCAGGCAAAGGTACTGTCCCCACCAAAGCCGGATGGTCTGGGTTCGATCCTGGGATTCACATGGTGGAAGGAGAGAACCAACTCCTATAAGCTGTCTTCTGACCTTCACATGCACAGACAGACAGACAGATAGTAGATAGGTAGATAGATGGATAGATAGATAATAGATAGATAGATGATAGATAGATAGATAGATAGATAGGTAGGTAGATAGATAGATAGATAGATAGATAGATTGATAGATAGATAGATAGATAGATAGATAGATAGATAGATAGATAGATAGGTAGGTAGATGGTAGATGGCAGACAGATAGATTCAACTTTTGAAATAGGAGAAGAGGAAGGAAGGAAAGAAAGAAGGGGAAAGAGAAGGAGGAAGACATAACCACACACCTCATTAGACCCCCATAACCTGTTTGTTCTGGTCCCCACATTCTCTCTATTCTTCCTCGAACCCTTCCGTCCCCCACCATGCTCATTCTACCCACCATCTTTCTGCCACGCTGACTATTCTCAGAGCCTCGAAGGCACTCGGCGTCTTCAAGCTCACCATCTTTCCGCACACGCGGTTCCGTCCGCCCGAAATAACGTGTAACCACTTTAGCTGGCTAGCTCCTGCTTCCTGTAGAAGTCTCGTCTCAAACGTCACTCTTCCGGAATGGTCTTACCTACAGCTCCCTACTGTAGGGATGTGGCTATCTGCTCCTCATGAGGATCACATCGAGACAGAGTTAGGCCCACCTCTCCCCAACCCTGTCCCCAGCACCGAGTACAAACTAAAACTGGAAAGCACGGCCGATCTGGTAGTGGAGGAAACAGTGCCGGTTCATGGCAGGGCTTGAGTCTTTCCAGTGTAGCCTTTGGCGTCTTTACGCTGTAAAGGACCGGCATCTCTGACACTCTGGCTACAGGGCTGGTGACTCCACTACACAAATGTCATCTCTGCAGTGACGCAAAGCCGTCCAGGAGAGTCTGTGACTAACGAGGAGCAGATGAGGACAAGAAACTGACCGACACAGACAGGTGGGTCTCTCTCCCATGTGGCAACAGGTCACTTACGAAAATCCACACAGTATGCTCATCTCCAGGGGTAGACATTAGTACCTCCAAGGGTAAGGCCACAAACTAGAAACTCATGAAGCCACCGGTATCTTGAAGGGCAAGACCGACAACCCAGGACTCTTGCAGCCATCTCCCCAGGGGAAAAGAGAAGGAACTGCCTAAGCCCAAAGCACGGACGCCTGTGGTAGACCTCAGAAATGCTACTGAATCCAGCCTGAGTGGCCTCCCCAGCCTAAGATGCCACGGAGAAGAGGTGGGTGGAAGCCTTACCTTCACGAGGAATGCAGGCCTCTGTCAGGCCCAGGAAAAGGAGGACCACCAGGGACCTCTTCAGAAACGGCTCCAGTCTGCACATGGTGGGGCCTGGGCAGGGTGCCTGGCCTTCTCCTTCGAGGCTCAAGAGGACTCTGCTCACTCACTGCTCTCCTGGGCTCTCAAGGCAAAATTCCCTGCCTACACATGCCCTCCAGCTACCCGGAGGCAGTCAGCTGGTGAGACCATTGCCCACACCCCCAGCTGCTGGCCCAGCAATTGCCCCCCCCTCCACTAGCACCTGATATTTATCTCAAAGCAGCACTCTATGATGATTACATGTTGTACCCACTTGCTCATTTTCCTGTGGCCCAAATGTAACATCTTGTTTGGTGACATTTGTAGCTAACCGTGACTTTTGCAATTTTATTTTTATTTTTATTTTTTAATAGCTGCCATGGTATTTCATTTGTGCTGAAATGTGGTGATATTTTATTTGTATGTTAATAAATAAAGTTTGCCCGGCTAGCTCAGTGTGGGTGTTTTACCTACACATGTTTGTACATCACATGCATTCAGGGCCCTCAGAGGCCAGAAGAAGGTGTCAGCTCTCTGGCACCAGAGTTAGGATGGTTGTAAGGTACCGTGTGGGTGCTGGGAATCGAACCCAGGTCTTCTGGAAGAGCAGCCAGCGCTCTTAACCACGGAGCCATCTCTCCAGCCCCTACTGGGTATGTTGTTGTTTTGAGACAGGATCTCATTTTGTATTCCGGGCTAGACTCGAATCCATGGTGATCCTCCTGCCTCCGTGTCCCAACTTTTGGAATTATAGTCCCGTGCTACCACACCAAGAACAATTTTTTTTTTTTTGAGGCAAGGCATCACATAGCCCAACCTAGCCTGGATTCACCGTGTCACTGAAAATGACCTTAAGCATCTGTCCCTGATTCTCCAGTGTTTGGGATGATAGGTGTCGCCACTACACCCAGTTTATGTGGTTCCGGGGATCGAGCCCAGGCAAGCACTAAGCATTCTATCATCTGAGCTATACCTGTTCTACATTTTTTTTTTTGTTTGCTTGCTTGTTTTGAGGGGTGCTGTGGGTGTGTGCACATTCAGACAAGGGCACGTGGATGGAGGTCATCGGACAACGTGGTAGAGTTGGTTGTCTCCTACCGTGTGGGTTTCAGGGATCCAACTCAGGTTATTAGGCTTAGCAGCAAGTGCCTTTATCTGCCTTACCTTCTCCCGGGCTCCTCTTTTTGTATGCTTTTAAGGCAGGTTCTCGCCTTGTGGCCCAGACGAACCTTGAATTTAAGACCCTCAGCCTCCCAGTTTCTGAGATGACATACAAACATCCCCGTATCTGGCTGCAAAATAATAATGAGGACATTCTCTGGGTGGAGAATGGACACGTGTAGTTCAGATGGACTGGGAGATGATGTGAGCATCTCTGAAAACCCCAGCAGAGCTGAGTGTGCCAGTTCATTACTGGGGGCGCTGAGGCAGGAGGATCACAAGTTCCCAAGTTCCAGGCAGATCTGGCCTGTGTAGTGAGAACCATGGGGGAGGAAGGGAGGGAGCGAAAGAGAAGAGGAAAGAGACCTCAGCAGGGGTGTTTGTCATCCCCACCAGCCTGGGAGGTCCTCAAAGGCAAGGACTCTTTTCTCACACCATCCCTAATGTCAACACACGCCTGCTCCACAAAAGGAACTTGGTAGTTGATTGAAAGCCGCGTGAGCGTCCCAAGAAGTCCCGAATGTGATTCATGGGAAAGGTAGGGCTGACTGACTTCAAGTGCTCGCCCTGCTCCTGCCTTGGGATGGGACTGGCTGAGTTTGCTTCCTGTTTCAGTCCGTGATAAAAACAGACTAAAAACAACTTGAAGAGGAAAGAGTTTATTTGGAGTTCAGGTTCCAGTCGAAGATCAAAAGTCTAAAGGAAGTCGGGGCAGCAACTTATGGCCGGGAACTGAAGCAGAGACCGTGAAGAAACATGCCTACTGGTTTACTCCCCCGTGGCGTGGCTTGCTCAGCCTTCTTACCATTACAACCCAGCACCATCTGCCTGGGGGGAGCACCGCCCACAGTGGGCGGCTCCCTCTCACGTCAATCACGAGTCAAGAACCCGCCCCCATAGACTTGCTTACTGATGGAGGCGTTTTCTCCAAGGAAGGGACCTCTTCCCAGGTGACGCTAAGTTTGTGTGGAGTTGATGAGAGACCCAAGCCACGCAAGCGCTGGGGTCAGACGAGGAGGGCATTCTGGGCAGCTGCCAAGGACTTCCAGAGCCTCCCTGGGGCTGTGTCTCCGGATCAGGCAGTTACGTCAGGCGAGGGACAGTGTCAGAGGTGGGGAAGCCCTTCATCGTCTCGGTTCTGCTATCAGTGATCCGTGTCGCACTGACAGAACACTGTAAGCCCCATCTTGGTGAGCCAGCGTTCTGTGTCCTCCCCCAGGTTCGTCTCCACCACCCGCTTTGTTCTCCCAGCCCCAGGCAGTGTCTGCTCCTGGGATTCTATCAGCCCAAGTCCCCTCCAGTCTCCTACTCCTGTTCCCCTCGGCCCTGTTCAATCCCGGGGACCCTCCCCACCTCTCCCTTTAGTCCTTCCCGCACCTGATCTCTCTGCACTCTCAACACTGGGCTGATGGAACCCTCTCCAAGCCAGCAGGGCGTTCATGAAACTGTCCCAAAGGAGGAGAGAAAGGAAGTGGAGAGGGAGAGGGGGGAGAAGAAGAGAAGAAAAGAAACAGGGGAAGGGGAGGGGAGGGGAAAGGAGGGAAGAGAAAGAAGAAAAGAGAGGGGAGGACAGAGGAGAGGAGGGGAGGGGAGGGGAGGAGGGGCAGAGGAGAGCAGAGGACAGGAGAGCAGAGGAGAGCAGAGGACCTCTATTGCTGACTGAGGGGTCTACCCTGAGCCTTAAACTGGGGTATCTCCTGGTCCTCACTTGTCTCTGACACCTTCACTGACAAGCCCTCCACCTCAGGTCACCTTTCCATCTCCAGTCTCCCTTTAAGCAGCGGCTCTCAACCTTCCTAACGCCCCGACCCTTTAATACAGTTAGTTCCTCATATTGTGGTGACCCCCCACACACCAACCATGAAATTATTTTCGTTGCGACTTCATAGCTGTCATTTTTTCTGTCATGAATCATAATGTAAATATCAGATTGTGACCGCCCTCCCCCCCGGGGGCCACGGCCCACGGGTTGAGAATCACTGCTTTAGGGGCTTTCCCACCACAATCTTGGTTTCTTTGCCGCCTTCTGAGACTCCAACATAAACTCGCGCCTTCCATCTCCCCAGCGATGTCCGACTCTTCTCTACACCCCCTGTCCTTGCCTTGCTCGGGGCACCGGCATCACAGGACAACGGACGCATGCGCAGTGTCCATTCAGAGTGACCCCCACTTCCTGGTTGTTTCTTACTAGGGCCAGGGAAACTTATATTCAGAGACGGGAGCACAGTAGCCTGATACACGCTCAAGAGGAACTCAAGAGGCTGCTAGGCGCATTGTTTAGTGTGTGTGGGGGGGGGGCGCGTGTTTGTGCATAGGAAGTGCAAGTGAAGGAGCTGAGCCGCCACAAGGGGGCGTCTGTGCGCGCAGTACAAACTAGTGTCCTAGGCTACACTGTGCCCTATGCTCCCTGCCTTGGGCAGAAGGGAGAACCAAGTATAATGACACATATATATATGCGAAGAGGCCATGATAAAACTCACTACCCTGGCCACCCAGTGGTGGCGCACACCTTTAATCCCAGCACTCGGGGAGGCAGAGGCAGGCGGATCTCTGTGAGTTCAAGGCCAGCCTGGGCTACAGAGCGAGATCCAGGACAGCTCTGTTACCAAGAGAAACTCTGTCTTGAAAAAGCAAAAAACAAACAAAAACAACTCACTACTCTGTATGCTAGCCTACAAAGTAAACTTTATATATATATATATATATATATATATATATATATATATATATATATATAAAATGTTCATATCATGTGTGTAATATATGCACATTTGACAGCTCTTCACGTCTGCATTCCACATCCTCTGATTCAGCCAACTTCAGATGGTTAAATATTTGAAGAAGAAAAAAAAAATGCACCAAGGCTGGGAGGTGGCTCATTGGGTAAGAGCACATACAAATGTGAGAACCTTAGTTCAAGTCTCCAGAGCCTTCCAAAGAAGCTGGGCATGGTCACGCCCACCTGTAACCCCCAGCGTTGTCGGGGATGCACAGAGAAAGAACATTAGCTGGAGCTTGCTGGCTGCCAGCTAGTGCCACGTCGAAGGAGAGCTCCTGCCTCAAAAGAATAAGGTGGAGCAGATCACCACTCCCCCCCCCACACACAAAGAGAGTTACATCCATATTGAATGTTGCAGACTTCTTGTCACATCACTTCTTCAACAATATGGTGTACTAGTTAGTTGCATAGAATTTTGTTGCATCAGCTGTTATAAGGTTGTTTTTTTGTTTGTTTGTTTTTTTGTCGAGACAAAGTTTCTCTGTGTAGCCCTAGCTGTCCTAGAACTCTCTGTGTAGACCAGGCTTGCCTTGAACTCACAGAGATCCCCCTGCCTCTCCCCCGCCCCCCCAGCAATGGGATTAAAGCGTGCACCACCACCACCTGGCCTTGAGGTGATTTAATATGAGATTATGCATAGATTATATGCAAATTGGGACACTTTTTTTTTAAAAAATATGGAATTTAAGCATCCATTGATTGTGGTTTTTAGAAGCAGATGTTTGAACTACTTTCCCCTGGATCCTAAGGGACAGTTGTTACGTGTGTCTAAATTTTTTATGCACACAAATGTAGATAATTATGCATACACACAAAAATCTTTAAAAGCCACCATCAGTATTAAACTTGTCACTGGAGTCAGGAAGCATGGAGCCTGCCTGTAAACCCAGCACTGGGAAGGTGGAGGGAGCAGAATCAGGAGTTCAAAGCCAGACTTGGTGACTTAGCCAGTTAGAGGCCAACCTGAGCTACAGGAGACCTGGTTTAAAAACAAAACAGACCGCAGCGCAACTGTCGGCCAGTGAGACGGCTTGGCAGGGAAAGGCATTTGCTGCCAAGACCAGCAACCGAAGCTCTAGTCTCTGAACCCACACAGTGAAGAGAGAGAGAGAGAGCTGACTCCTGGAAAAATGGTCTTTTCTGACTTTCACATGGACAGGGTGGCGAATGCAGACTTGTGCATGGTGAAAACAAAACAAAACAAAACAAAACAAAAAACTGTAAGTAAAATGGGATTGGGAACAATATAAACATTCTCCATTGTCCTTTCTCTGTGTTATCAAGTGTATTTGATGAACACATGTGTACTCTCTTTAGATCAGACACAGGCAAAAATCACTTTAAATTAATGAGCACTGAGTAAAGGCAGGCCACCCTCGGGGGCCAGCAATTGACAAACGATGTTTTCCAGGTTCTCGGAGTTAACTTTCTGGTGCTAATTTAAAACGGCAGCTGGCAGGAATTGAACTTCACTCTCCCGGGACTCATTAAAAGTGGTGTTAGGCGCTCCCAGGCTCCCACGGGGACTCTCAACAACTCTCATCGCCATGGGATCTCCGTGGCCAATTTACTCCACCCATCCTGTGCGGGCACACACAAAAACAAGCACCAAAGAGGAAGAAAGATAGCTTTGAGTTGGGCAGGAGGATTTGGGAATAAAGCAATTTGAACCAATTCAAGAGCTAAACTCTGAAATAGCTAGTGAGTGTTGCCGCGCTGTGCTGGGGATTAATTAGCCAGCTGTCCAGCGTGCACCAAAGATGTTTTGACATTGTGTTCTTTCTTCAGCTGTTGACCTGATGGCAGGCGCCACTGCTGACGTTTCTCCATCCTCTGTGGCTACCTCTGCGCCGTCGAAGGACAAGTCTGATCCCCAGCCCCCTACGAGCGCTCTCAGCGGGCTCCTGAGCACACTTAGGCTCAGTAATTGGCATTCTTGGAGACACCGTTTTACATGTTGGTTGTGTGATTGCTGGTTTTTTGTTTTTCCTGCTCACTAAATATTCCTCAAGAAACTTTGTAATTAAAATGCAAGTGGTGACTCCCCCAGATGGCTCAGTGGGTAGATGGGGCACTTGGTCCCAAGCGTGATGAAACCTGAGTTCCATCCCCAGGACCCAAAGGATGGTAAGAGAGGCCAATGCCGGTGGGTTGTCCACTGCCCTCCATGTGGGTGTATGTGCACAAGGTATAGACATACAAATAAACGGATACACAAAACTTCTAGTACCAATAGTTTTCCTGTTTCCAATGACGGAAACTAAGACAGATGAGAAAGCACAGATCTCCCTGTAGATTTCTCTGTATGACTTTCTCTTGTCTCGACATTGTGTGCTGTAGAAATTTCTGGGTGTACCATACATCTGGTTAGCTAGCTAGCTTTTGAAAAAAAAATTCAGTTATCAATATGTTTGTTACAAAGAGATCCCTTAGATTAGTAAATGAAGCTCTTATTCTTTAGTGGGCACTAAGTCATGGTTGGATGGAGAATTAGGCTCTGATGTTGCTGCTATCCCACAGCAGAAGAAAAGGCTTTGAAAGTCTCCACTGGCAATGACAGGCGTTGGAGGAGAACACTTTTAACCCTGGGCAACGTATACATGCATTGAAGTAGTATATGGTACCCAACAAAGAGAGTTTACAAGTATCTGTTAAAAATGAAGGCTGGAGAGAGGGTGGTGAAGATGACTGGCTCTCCTTACAGAGGACCTGGGTTCGATTCTCTGCACCCACCAGACAGCTCACAACCATCTGTAACTCCAGTTGCAGGGCATCCAACGCCCTCTTCTGGCCTTCCAAGGGCACTACAGGTAAAACCTCCATAACGATAAATAAAAATTAAAGGAAAAATAGGGGCTGGAGAGATGACTCAGTATTTAAGAGCATGTACTCCACTTGCAGATCACCTGAGCTGGATTCCCTCATCACCCACAATGGTGGCTTGCAATTCCAGCTCCAGGAGATGCAACATCCTTTTCTGGCCTCTCCAGGCCACTATACTCTCATGCACACATCCCACTGTCCCCCGACCCCCCAACCACCACACACATATACACATTTAAAATAAATAAAATTTTTTTTAAAAAATGCATAAGCCAGGCGTGGCAGCACTTGGGAGGAAAGGGCAGAATGGTTAGGAGTTCAAATCAATCCTCAGCTGTGACGAGGATTTCATGCCAGCCCGGGCTACATGAGAACATGTCTCAAAAAAATGTAATATTGAAAAACAAGCTATGCAGAGAAAAACAATGGAAGCATGAAATTTGCAGGCAAATGGATGGAACTAGAAAAAATCATCCTGAGTGAGGTAACCCAAACCTAGAAAGACAGTCATGGTATGTACTCACTCTTAAGTGGATTCTAGATATAAAATAAAGAACAATCAGACCACAACCCATAGAACCATGGAGGCTATATATATAGCATGGAGGTCCCTAGGACGACTGTGGCTTATAATAAATTTCAGTTTTACTCAATTACTGAGCAAGCCTCAATGAAACATCTCACTATTAAGATAAGAATACATACTGCATCAAGCTGGTAATAGAAAAATAAATTAATTAATTAATTTTAAAATTAAAATTTTAGACTGAGGCATGAAGATCGCAAGTTCAAGACCAGCCTGGACTATAATGAGTTCCAGGACCCTGCCCCAAAATTAAAAAAAAAAAATGTGACTCAGTAGGAGTATGCTTGTTCAGAATCCAATGAGAGGCTGGAGGTGTGACTCAATGGCAGAGCACTTGCCTAAGGCGCTGGAGGCCCCAGGATTGATCTTCAGTACTGACAATAAATAAAAAAAATTAAAATAAAAAATAAATAAGTCCTGGCATAACAAAGACAAGCTATGATCCAAGCAAGAGACACTTACCTACTAATAACAACCTCATCGATTTCATTGTCATGAGAACAAAATAACTCACGATGAGATTTACAAACCATAGCAAATCTGAGACAGGGAGATCATTCAGAAGGTGAAGGCACCAGCAAGCCCAGTGACCAGAGTTCTATCCCAGGCTGTGCCAAGGTGGAAAGAGAAATGACCTCCACAGCTTGTCCTCTGACCATCACATGGGCATCAGGACACATATTCACCCACCTCCAGACGAGAAAGAAATAAATGCAGTTAAAACCTGGGGACCTGGAGATGTGGTTAGGGTACAGTGATCTTGCAGAAAACCTGAGTTCGGCTCCCGGCACCCACACTGGGCAGCTCACAACCTCCTCTAACTCGAGTTTCAGGGAACGGGTTTTTATCCTCTTCTGGCCTATAAACACATATTTAATTTAAAATAAATCTTTATTTTTTCCCAAAACAGGCTTTCTCTGTGTCGCCCTGGCTGTCCTGGAACTCACTCTGTAGACCAGGCTGGCCTCGAACTCGGAGATCCACCTGCCTCTGCCTACAAGAGCCAGGATTAAGGTGTGCACAGCCATTGCCCCTGCAACATTAGTTTATTGTTGTTGTTTAAATAAATCTTTAAAAAACAAATTTGGGGAGATGGGAATGGTAGGCAAGTTTAGCTTCCCACTGCATGCACAAAACTCTACGTGACTTCAAATAGATGTGGCTCTTATTGTTTTATCGTCTAGAATGCATTCCCTCGGGCTGGAGAGTGGGCTCGGGGCTTAAGAGCACTCCCAGCTCTCTCAGAGGATCAAGGCTGCATTCCCAGCACCCACATGATGGCTCACAACTACCTATGACAGCAGCTGCAGGAGAACTGATGCCTTATTCCGACCACCACAAGCACACGCACAGTGCACAGGGCACATAAAACAAGACATCTAAAGACACTAAGAAAAGCATTCCTTTGTTTGAATCATGGAACGGTTGCAGCATTACCTAGTCAAAGCCGAACCAGCCTGCCCCACAGGTCAGAAAAGGGCCTTTGCTTCCACCTGCTGGACATTTTCCTTAACAATGACAGATGCTCACTTAAAACATAAAAAGACAAAACTTTAAATTTATGCTGGATGCCCTGGCTCAAATCTGTAATCCCACAACTCCAGATGCCGAGCAGGAGGATGGCAGTGATTTCAAGGTTAGCCTGGAAAACAAGGAGAGATTCTGCCTCAAAAAGTTTTTTGAGCCCAGGACTCGGCACCAATGCACAGCTGCCTCCCAAACAGATCAAGCCAAATGACTGTCTCACACATTCAGGGGGCCTGATCCAGTTGGGGGCGCCTCAGCCTTTGGTTCATAGATCCTGTGCTTCCATTCATTTGGTTATTTGTCCCTGTGCTTTATCCAACCTTGGCTTCAACAATTCTCGCTCATATAAACCCTCTTCTTTCTCACTAATTAGACTCCCAGTGCGCCACCAGGGGCCCAGCCGTGGGATGTCTGAGTTGGCTGTTTGAATCCTGGGACTTATGCAGGGACACTTGGCTCGGCTGGGATGGGGGAATGGACCTGCCTGGACTGAGTCTACCAGGTCGACCCCAGTCCTCGGGGGAGACCTTGATCTGGAGGAGGTGGGAATGGGGGGTGGGCTGGGGGGGGCGAGAGGGGGAGAACAGGGGAATCTGTGGCTATTATGTTGAACTGAATGGTGTTGTAAAATAATAATTTTTAAAAAAGCAAAAGCAAAAAGTTAAAAATAAATAAATAAAAATAAAAACCCTTATTAATAAAAAAAAAAGTTTTTGAGCTCCACATGGTGGATATGATGTGCAAGCCAGTAATCCCAGAACTCTGAAGACAGAGGCAGGAGACTGGCCCATCACCATCCTGAGCAGTATCGTTCCAAGTCAGTCAATGCTACATATCAAAACCCTATCTCAAAAAGAAAAAAAAAAGGAAGGTCTGTCAGTGGTGGCTCAAGCCTTTAATCCCAGCACTCAGGAGGCAGAGCCAGGAAGGACTCTGTGAGTTCGAGGCCAGCCTGGTCTACAGAGCAAGATCCAGGACAGGCACCAACATTACAGAGAGAAACCCTGTTTCCAAAAACCAAAATAAAAATGAATAACAACAATAATAATAGTGATAATGGGGACATAAACACAACTATAAAAGTCTTGTCCTTGGACAGATACCAAGAAATTCATTGGAAAGTCACATTTTACAGTGTTATGAGGAGAAAAACATCACTCCCATTTTGTGACGCAATGTTGACAACTTGAGAATTACAGCACCAAGTAAAAACAAATATAACAAAAACCTGCCAAGGAGGGGCATCCTCAACACTCTTTGCAGAGGTATGAGTCCAGTCACAAGTTCATGGCCAATCTGGTCTACATAGCCCAGTTGTCTCTTGTGTTTCAAGCTAGCCTGGGCTACATAGTGAGTTTCCAGGACACCCAGTGACACATAGTGAGATTCTGTCTCAAACACACACACTCATCAGTGGGGCACAGTGAAACACAATTGTCCTCAGACCTTCAAAAGATGAGACATCACTTTAAGTGCTCCGAAGCTGTTGCTATGTAACAAGGGTAACCTAGCAACAGTCTCTCTTGGAAAAGACTTCAATCTGGATACAGACTCACAAGGATGCCTATCTTTTTTTTTTTCTTTATTTTTTTTTATTTTACAATACTATTCAGTTCTACATAATAGCCACAGATTCCCTTGTTCTTTCCCTTCCTGCCCCCCTCCCCTTCCCCCCAGCCCACCCCCCATTCCCACCTCCTCCAGATCAAGGTCTCCCCCGAGGACTGAGATTGACCTGGTAGACTCAGTCCAGGCAGGTCCACTCCCCTCCTCCCAGATTGAGCCAAGGGTCCCTGCATAAGTCCCAGGTTTTCAAACAGCTAACTCATGCAATGAGCCCAGGAACCTGGTACCACTGCCTAGATGCCTCCCAAACAGATCAAGCCAATTGACTGTCTCACCTATCAGAGGGCCTGATTCAGTTGGGGCGCCTCAGCCTTTGGGTCATAGATCCTGTGCTTCCATTCATTTGGTTATTTGTCCCTGTGCTTTATCCAACCTTGGCTTCAACAATTCTCGCTCATATAAACCCTCTTCTTTCTCACTAATTAGACTCCCAGTGCTCCACCAGGGGCCTAGCCGTGGATCTCTGCATCCAGATTCCTCAGTCCTTGGATGGGGTTTCTGGCACAACTATTAGAGTGTTTGGCCATCCCATCACCAGATTAGGTCAGTCCGGCTGTCTCTCGGCCATTGCCAGCAGTCTTTTGTGGAGGTATCTTTGTGGATTTCTGTGGGCCTCTTTTAGCTCTTTTGTTTCTTCCTTTTCTCATGTGGTCTTCATTTTACCATGGTCTCCTATTCCTTGTTCTCCCTCTCTTTTCTTGATCCAGCTAGGATCTCCCGCTCTCTTTCCCTCGAACCCTTGCCCTTCATTGCTCCCAGTCATGTCCAGGCTGTTCATGTAGATCTCAGCCATTTCTCCGTGTCTTTCTTGGGGTCCTGTTTTCCAGGTAGCCTCACTGGTGATGTGAGTAGCAGTCCAGTCATCCTTGTTCCACATCTAGCAAAGGATGCCATTCTTGAATGGATTTTCATGTGTCGTTTCAGAGTCCCCTGCTGTCTGAAGGCCTTGTCACACTCCTTACATCTGTGAGGTCTTGAGTCGCTGTGGGTTCCCAGATGGACACTGAGGTTGCCCTTGTGGTAGAAGCATGTTCCACAGTGCTCACACTCATAAGGCTTCTCCTTTGTGTGGATCCTAAGGCGACCCAGAAGGGTGGACTTGTGGGCAAACCTCTTGCTGCAGATTCTGCACACGTAAGGCTTTTCACCCCTGTGGATGCGCTTGTGGACCCGAAGGTCTGAGGATTGCACAAACCCCTTTTTGCACACGCTGCACTCAAAGGGTCTCTCTCCTGTGTGTGACCTCTGGTGGATGATGAACTGAGACCTGTACAGGAAGCTCTTCTTGCATTCACTGCACACAAACTTAGCCTGGCCAGCGAGATGATCAACAGGCTCTACAGGTCGTAGGGTAGCAAGCCCTAGCTGCCCATCTTCTGTCCTGTCCACACAGGAGGCCCCTCCTTGACAAGTGGGAACCTTGTCTCCATTGGAACTAGAAAGACTCTGAAGATCTGTGTGTGCAGCTAAATCTCTTCTTTCCAGAACATGGGTGAACGGTGTGACAGCATCTGTATTTGTATCTTCCTGGGGCATCTTCACATCCTCTCCTCTGACAGAATCTGATGGAGGGAAGTCCACATACAACATTTAAAACTTGAGAGTCCCTCTCAAAAATGGATTGCATTTATTTACTTGATTATGGAGGGAGGTGGCACCCTAAGAATGTGGAGGTCAGAGGGCAACTTTTGGGTTAGTTCTCTCCTGTCACCATGAGGGTCCTGAGATGGATCACAAGTAATCAACTGGAGGGCCAGTACCTTTCGGCACTAAGTCACACAACACTGGCTTGGGTATTTAGCTCAGTGGTAGAGCGCATGCCCAGCAAGTGCAAGGCCCTGGGTTTGGTCCTCAGCTCCAGGGGATTGGGGGACACAAACACTTAAAGATCATCCCAATCATACCAGAATCTTTAGAACTAAACTCTGGTGCTGGCTGGGGACATCCCATCTACATCTCAACCCTGAGAGCTCAGCCTGTAGAATGCTCTGGAAGGCTAGTGACAGAGGGGGTGGGAGGGGGTGGTCAGCTTCCTCCCACAGGAAGGGAGTGCTGGGCAAGGAGTAGTAAGTCCCAGTCAGTTCCCACCTGGAACTCACCAGAACCTTGTGTGGGCTCAGGGTCCTGAGGGCTCAACACAGAGGTCTCATCCCTCTCCTGCACCAAGTCATTCCCCGGGCTCTGCTTGGGTCTTGGGTCGTCCTGTTCTCTGATCTCAGGAACTATATCCAGCTAAACTTCCTCTTTCTTGACAGGGGACAGAGAAAAATTATGGGTGTGTGTTCCTTCAATGGAGAGGTAGAGCATAGACATCTGTCTCTACTTCCTGTGGCCCACTCAATTTCCCCAGTTGTAGGAATGTTCACACTTCCATGACCTACTCCCATACCCCACATAAACCAATACTCTCCTCTTACTTGTAAGTCTGCCATGAACGTGAAGCCACCACATCTCTGCACCTCATATTGGTTGCTATTTTAATTCTCTATGCATGATCTTCTCTGCCCTCACTCTACAAGCAAAATGCCTCTCAACCTTGGTGCTATTAAGATTTGGGCTAATGAGGCTAGAGGAAAGGCTGCTCAGAGCTTAACATTGGCTGCTGTTGCAGAGATCCTGGGTTTGAGTCTCAGCAGCCACAAGGAGGCTCACAGCCATCGGTAACCCCAGTTCCTCAGGTGATGATGGGGATCTGACGCCTTTTCACTTCTGCAGGCAGCAGGCACACATGGGTGTCAGATACACACAAGCAAAATACCCATCCTATAAAATAGGATAACTTTAAAATAAATTGGTGGTTGAATGATTATTTCTGATGGGGGGGGGTCCTCCTCTGCTACATATTGTGGACTTCCAAGTGATAGCGACTGAACACTGAAAACTCTTAGCCAGGTGTGGTACTGAACACTTTTCATCCCAGGGCTTGGGGAGCAGAGGCAGACAGATGTCTGAGTTGGAGGCCAGCCTGGTCTACACAGCTCCGGGACACCCAGGACTATTTAGAGACACCCTGTCTAAAGATAATATGATCTACTAAGATTCTAAGATGCAGAGTTGGGAGGCTAAGAACAGGGCAGAGTGTTTCAGAGAGGACACCCCTGCATTCATGAGCTCACACAGCTGGAGATGCCTGCAGACTCCTTCACAGTATCCAGCCAGACACATTCCAGCCTGGAGGGAGAGGCAATCAGGAATCCCCACCCTGACCAAGGAGCTATGCACATGGGGACGGAGAGCGTTTTTTGTTGTTGTTGTTGTTGTTTTGTTTTGTTTTGTTTTTTTTGGTGTGGCCCGGAGGAGGTGGACCCTGCTCCGGTGAGAGCCTCCACACCCAGGGCCCTTATGGATCCCGCAAACCAGACTTAGGGGCAGGGACAGGGTATTTTTAAGAGGACCAGAAGTTGGGAACTGGGGAAGTGGTATGGGTCTGGGACAGGTAAAGGGAAGAGTGGACAGTGAAAAGAAACTTTCCTGACGACTTTTGGCCTCACTCTGGACCTGAGAGACTCTGCAGGAGCACGGACCCCTTCCTCCCCCGTCACTGTGGCTTCCTTCGCTCATACCCAGTCAGACATGGTTATTCCACTCGGTTTTTTCCTGCTTCTTCTCTTGTATATGGTGCTAGGGCTTTGTGCAGCAAGCACTCTGTGGCTGAGCCACAAGCCTCTCTCCTCACTGGTGGATTCTAGGCCTGTGTTCTACCTCTGCCCTCTCTGTTGGCTTTTAAAATATTTTCAGTTTAAATTCTTGCCTATTTGCCCAGGCTGTCCCTGACCAAAATGGTGTGTAGCCCAGACTAACCTGATACCTGATACCTTAGCCCTCTGAATGGCTTCGAGTCCAGGGTAGCATTGTGTTTTATCAGCTTTATTTTGATTGTGGACTCACATTTATTGTTGGAGAGAGGGTCTCACTATGTAGACTTAACTGGCCTGAACTCAGATTCTGCCAGATTCTCATGCTTCCTGAGAGCTAAGCCTAAAGGCTTGTACTACCCTACCTGATCCTTCCTTCCCCCTTTCCTTTAAAAAAGTATTTACATATCTATTTTATATCCCCACAAGAGATTTCCCTCTGTCCTCTCCTATCTCCCCGACTCCACCTCCCTGACTGCTCTTCCAGAGGGCTCTAGTTCAATCCCCAGCACCCACAAAATGGTGGCGCAGAACTGTTTGTAACTCTAGCTCCTAGGGGATCAGATGCCCTCTTGTGGCCTGCATGAGCACCACACACAGATTCAAAGGGGAAAAAAACAAACAAAAAAAAAAAAAAAACAGACAAAAGGAAACAAAAATAAAAACCCAAAACAAGGCTTCTGCACTCTGACTCAAGATGAGCCTGTTAGCTTACAGTGTTTCTGATCTGCACAATTCCTTGGCTCTAAGCCAAGTGTCTGGGCCACATTCACAAAGACAAAACAAGCCCATAAAGGTCCCCAGACATTGCCATTTATCACTTGGGAAGCCCAAACCCTCCTCTTAGGAACCACTGACTAAGCACAGGACCCTCAGTGGGTTCTGCCTCCAGGTCCCCACAGCCCCAAGGCTGTCCTTTCCCTCAGCCCACAGCCAAAGCCATGCTTACCCAATGTTGAGGTTTCCCGCCATCCCTCAGCATCTTCTCTAACTCTTGGCAGCTCTTCACTCCGCTCTCCTTCACTAAGGCCTGCAGTTCTGGAGGCATGGAGATCATGAACTGCTCCAACACCAGCTGATCCAGGATCTCCTCCTTGCTATTCAGGTCTGGTCTCAGCCACTGATAGCACAGCTCAGAGATCCTCTTCAGATCCTGGATGGGGTCTGACTGCTCTGAGGGGCTGAAAGCTCTGAACTTCAAGTGCCAGACCTCAGGGCTGTAGTCTTCTTTTTCTGAATTCCAGTCCTGGGATGTAGGTGATGGTGTCTGCTCTGAGGGGAGGCTGTCTCGAGTCGTGTTGATAGCCATGTCTGCTGGGAATATTCCCTTAGTCTCTGACAAGTTGGAATTCTATAAAATGACTCCGGTCTCAACAGACCTCCTCCTTTAACCACAGGGATGGGCTCGGTGTTGGTCTAGAAGCCTGGGAGGCAAGAAGGAGCCAGATCAGTTTAACTCTCCTGCCTCCTAAATGTCTTCACTCCTTATAATATAAGCCCTCCCCAAACACACTGATACTGTTTAGTAAAGCAGAAATTAATGCATTCTATGGATCTGTAAATGGCTCAGGGTACAGGTGTCTCCAGCCAAGCCCAATGACCCCAGCTAAATCCCCTGGACCTACTCAGTGGAAGGAGAGCACCAGCTCTGACAAGCTGTCTTCTGGTCTCCATGTGTGAGACCTGGCACCTACCCCATTCCCAAAGACAATTAAAAAATAATCAATTACTGTAGTCCAGCTGTGTATGATGGAACATCAGTAATCCCAACCTAGAGACAGGTGGGTGCCAGATGCTTGCCATAATTTTGAAACCTCCCTCGGTTATGTATAAAGTACCAAGTCTAAAAGACATGAGGGCTACAAGAGACTCACTCTCAGAATCCAAGAACATGGCCCACATCTTTAATCCCTATGCTCCAGAGGCAGAGGCAGGAGGATCTGAGTTTGAGGGCAGCCTGGTCTACAGAGTGAGATCCAGGAGAGGCACCAAAGCTACACAGAGAAACCCTGTCTAGAAAAACCAAACCAAACCCCAAACCAGAACAAAAGCATATGGATATGGTAGCACAACCCACAATCCCAGCACTGGAGACACTAAACAAGAAGTGTTGTTTGGAGCTAGCCTGGGCTACAGAGCCAAATTCAGTTGCAGAACACAACAAATACATAGAAATTATCTCATTCTACTCTTCCAACTCTGTGTTCCTACACGTGCTGGCTTTTATGAATCAATGGTTCCTGATCTCATCTTCAAATGAGCACAGGTGGGATTGTTTCCACCATCTGCACACAGAAGTAATAGTATTCTTCTCTGTTGTGTTTTCCACACAGGGTCTCTGTGTAGACCTGGCTATCCTGGAACTTGACCAGGGAAGCCCCAACTCAGACATTCTGCCTGCCTCCATCTCCCAAGTGCTGGGATTAAAGGTTTGAGCCACCACACCTGCAGTCCCACGATTTGGGAGGTGGAGGCAGGCAGCTCTTCAGTCCATGACCAGCCAGAGCTATGCAGTAAGACAATGTCTAAAAAACCAACCAAAAGAAGAAGCAGAGTTGGGTCATTTTGGGGAAAAGACAAGGCACTTGGTATTTGAGGGCACTAATCTATAATGTTTTTAGTAACAAAAAGCATTTTTAAAATAAGAGGACCTGTGGGTTTGATGGCACAAAAGGAAGCCTTATTTTTTCCTTGTTACTTAACATTTGAACGAGTAGCACAAAACATAGCTCAACATACACCAAAATGTGGCTTATAGTCCACTAACCCCACAGACAATCTAAACAAAGGCATGGACTAGCAAGTATGGAACCCTGGCTGCTCTTTCAGATAGGAGTTCAGTTCCCAGCTTACACACTTACAAACTCACAGAATTTCTGCTGGATGTGGCGACCCACACCTTTAATCCCAGGGAGGCAGAGGCAGGCAGATCTCTGTGAGCCAACCTGGTCTACACACTGATTTACAGATCAGCCAGGATATATAGTGAAGCTAAACTAAATACCCTTACAAAATTATTAAATAAATAAACTTAAATGGTCATTTGAAAATTTGGTACAAAAGTTGAGAGAAAAAATAGTTGTAGCTGAGTTAGTGGTGCACACCTTTAATCCGAGTTTGAGGCCAGCCTGGTCTACAGATCAGTTCCAATCACAACTTTAGCCTGCGCCAAACTCTGAAGGCACTTTAACTCAATCATAGAAAGACAAGATGAAAACAAAATTTTTTTTTTTTTTTTTTGTTTTTCAAGACAGGGTTTCTCTGTAGTTTTGGTGCTGTCCTGGATCTCTCTGTAGACCAGGCTGGCCTTGAACTCACAGAGATCCACCTGGCTCTGCCTCCCAAGTGCTGGGATTAAAGGCATGCGCCACCGATGCCCAGCAATGAAATAGTTTTTAAGTGATTATCTGTGTATGTGGGTGTGACTCTGTGTGTGTGTGTGTGTGTGTGTGTGTGTGTGTGTGTGTGTAGGCCGGGGCAATGCTGTGTATCTCTTCCTCATTCATGGTCTACTTAAAAAAAGAAAATAGGCGTTGGACTGAACTCAGGTCCTCACACTTGCCCTGCAAATGCTTTACCGGCTGAGCTGTCTCATAGCTGTTAGTAAACTCCTGATGGGGTTCCTAAGCTGCAGACCGAAAGAGCCTAGGCAGTATTTGTCATCTGGCAACACTTGCGGAGCTGAGAACCGTTCTGTGAGCTTGAGCAAAGCAGGACTAGCATGCTGCCTGGGCATTTAGCCTAAACAAATGCTGCTCAGCTCTCACCTTTTTGCCTATATCTGCCACAAAGAGCACTGACTGCTTTTTGGTAGGCATCTACTACGAAGGATCACACTAGTGTCCTGAGTTGACAGAAGCTAAATACTTTAGTTCTCAAAACTCAGCAAGATTTGGCAGTGAAACCTTCAACTATACTAATATCCAAACATTTCAATGCAGACACAGTATTTCAAATAGTGTCAAACAGAATTAGTGGGCAGCAGTTCATACAAAGACACATAACTGGCCTAAGTACCGAGAATAAGTGAATGTCCAGTGCTCAGCCCAGAATGGGACACCTTGATCATCCCATACCAAAGGCTCAGGGGACATTATGGAAACTAGAAGATAGGAAGGAGTGCTGTGACATGCTGTGCTGTGGAACAATCTTTTTATACAATGTGAATATGTATCACTCTCATTGGTTAATAAAGAGCTGACATGTCGATAGCTAGGCAGGATTTGGGGGCAGAGGAATGCTGGAAGAAGGGAGGAGTCGAGTCTCAGGAGTTATGAGATGTGGAGAGAAGCAAGATGAATGTGCCATGCCAAAAGAAGTACCAACATGTGGGAGAGCATAGACAAGAAATATAGGTTAATTTAAAATGTTAGCTAGTAACAAGCCTGAGCTATCAGCCGATCATTTATAATTAATAATGAGTCTCTGTGTGGTTATCTGGGAAGTGGCAAGTGGGACAGAAGAGTCCGGCTACAACTCTGCCTTCTGGATATGACAGGCTGTTACACTCATTAGCTACTGAGCTGTGGTCACTTGCACAAGATCAAATCAACAAGGGCAGGCAGCAGCCAGCACTAACCGATTCAGTGTGTTATTCACAGAAAAAGAAAATGATATGAAGAGGGGCTAGGGGTTGGGGAGGGAGGAGTCATGGTGCCTATGATCAACATACATTGTTCACACACACAAAATTGGCAAAGAGTAAGTAAAAGATACTCTCTTTCAAAATAGTGAAAGGAAGCAAGACGCTGACTATTTGTACAGGAACCCTTACATTCTCACAATCTTCCACGGGCTTTTTACAAGGCCAACGCCTAGAGTTCAACTTCGTGATTCTGGATGCTCTGTCTTGCACTCATCTTTTTTTCTTTCTTCAGATTTTCAAATACTTTTCATATATGCTTTACTAAACAAACCAATCATCATCTTTCTATTTTTTTAATCTGTATGTTCTTAAAAATTTTTGAAAATGATGCTATTTGGTGGATATGAAAGACCACATTTTGTATACAGCAATGCAGTTTACATTGAATGGCACCACAATAGAATGGTTTTATAGGGTTTTTTGGTGTCAATTTGGTTTTGGTTTTCAAGCAGGGTTTCTCTGTGTAGCTTTTCACCTTTCCTGGGACTCACTTGGTAGCCCAGGCTGGCCTGGAACTCACAGAGTTTCGCCTGGCTCTGCTTTAATCTGCTGGGATTAAAGGCATGCGCCACCACCCGACTAGAAATCACTTTTCTAAGTGGGCCGATGTAACAAATATGTTGTCCAGTCATGTCTGAGTCCTACTACATGCATATCTATTCTCCCTAGCATTTGTGACTGCCTTGTCACCATCAAGGAGACTAGAATTTGGTGACTCCCAGAGGAGAGAAAAGCAGTCAGATGTCTTCTTATAACTGGCAATAATTGGTTTTGACTTTCCCTTTCTGAAACAAAATCTTGCCGATGCCTTGGCTCATCCCAAACTTCTGGGCTCAAGATGCTGCTGGGATGACGTATGGCAGTATCCTGAGTACTGAGACAACAGAGCCTGTCATCACCCCTGCTCCCTCCCTCCTCCCTTTTATTCTTCACATTCTCTCTCTCTCTCTCCTCTCCCCCTCATGTGTGTGTGTGTGTGTGTGTGTGTGTGTGTGTGTGTGTGTGTGCAAGCGCTCACATGCCGGGTTTATGTGTGGAGATCCAAACTCTGGTCCCCCACTGACCTACCCGAAAGTTGAGATTTTAAAGGGTATGGTTGCAAAAGGAGTAGGCAACTTTCCCGAAACAAAGAGGATGATGGTGAAGGGCGGATGTCGGCGATACCGAGGAACCCCATCTCAGACGGCTTCCCGTTGCTTTAGGGTGGGGTCTTTCCTCAGGACACCTTGGAAAGTTTTGAGCAGAGAGCTGACACAGCAAGCGCTGACATGCAGAGCACCCTCTGGCACCCAGAAGAGAAAGGAGTAGAAGCAGAGGTCACAGGAGCTCGAGGCATGAGGCCCAGAGGAAGAGATGAGGATGAAGGCCTGGTTGGCGGTGTACACCTTTAATCCAGCATTCAGGAGGCAGAGACAAGCAGATCTCCATGAGCTCAAGGCCGTCTACACAGCGAGCCCCTGTCAGCAAGGCTACGTAGGGAGACCCTATCTCAAAATCAAAGGAAATAGACAAAAGACGTCCCAGATCCACGTCAGGGAATCTGGATCCCCGCGTGCTTTCTTGACTTTCTGTCAACAGGTTGTGATTCTTAGAGATCAAGAGATGTTTTTAAATTTAAAGTTATTTCTAAAAAAACCCATATTACATTGATTGTGTGGGTGTATACAAGCACACACGTTAATGTCACAAGACAACTTTCAGGAGTCATTTTTCTCTTTCCTCCATGTGGCTCCCTGGGATTAAACACAGGCTGTCCAGCTGGGCAGTAAGTACCTTTCCTCACTGAACCTTTTCACCAGCTCAATTAAAAATTGTGTGTGTGTGGGGGGGGGGTGTATGTGCCCATGAGTATATAGTTCCTGTGCCCTGCCCGACCAGCATGCTGGGCAGCCTCCTTTACTGCGTTGAGACAGGGTTTCTCACTAAATTAGAAGTTCACCTTTTTGTCCAGGCTGCTGGGCCAGAGAGCTCTGTCTGGAAATGCTGAGGTCTACAGGAACACACTGACTGGCCTTCTTACCCTGGTACTGAGGATTCACACTCAGGTCCTCACACTGACAGAGCAAGTGCCTTACCACTGAGCCCCTGACTCTATCCCCTACGTGGGGCTTAGCCATAATATATTTCTCCTATGTTTCTCAAAGAAATCAGGTAGAAAGTTTGCTGCATTTGAATGTAAGAATCCTTCTGAAGCAGGGCTTGATAGCATACACCTTCCATCCCAGCACTCAGGAGAGAGGCACACAGATCTCAGTAGTTCAAGGCAGCCTGGTCTACATAGTGAGTTCTAAGGCAATCAGGACTATGTAGATGAACCTTGTCAAAAAACAAAGTCCTTCTGAGACAAGTGGAACAACAAAGGGATGTATCATTTCTTCCACGAACAAAGAGCAGCTTCGATGAAAGGAAGGAGGAGGAAGAGCCCTGATCAGTTTGCAGCTTTCCCTGTAGCCCATCACTCACCAGAGTATGAGGAAACAGCACCCAGGACAGGTCTCTTAAACTGAAAACTTTTCAGAGAAAATAAACATCATTAAGTATTGAAAAGGCAGGACTATTTCAGGGAGCAGAGAGAAAAATGTGACTCACCTGACACTTGGCTTTCAGTTTAGTCCCTGGAGGGGCAACTTCCTGTTTGCGGTTAATCTCCTGGAGGAAGTTGGTATCTCTGGAAAGCAGAGCTGGGAAAAGGAAGGACTAGACACCAAGTCTACACAAGGCTACACCCTACACGAGCAAGGTCAGACCATTTTGAAAAGGTGAGATGAGATCCCGTTATTACCCTGTGCCCGAGTAGGGAGAGGCTAGGATAAGGAGTTTGGTTGTCTCTTTTTTAAAAGTTTATGTGTTGTGTGTGTGTGTGTGTGTGTGTGTGTGTGTGTGTGTGTGTGCCTGCATGTATATACGTGCACCACGTGCGTGTCTTGTGCCCATGGAGTTCAGAAGAGGGGATTATATCCCTTGCAACTGGACTTGGATGGTTGTGAGCCACCACGAGCCATCTCTCCAGTGCCCCCTGGGAGTTTCATCTCTTGAAGCATGGGCATGGAGACAAGTCTAAACTAAGGTGACCCCGGAGACGTCCACGTCCCCCGCTGCACTTCTGCTGGACTGCCCGGCTCCAAGTTGAGCTTTCAGGGATGATTGCCGTCTAACATCACACTCAGAGCCCAGAGACACCATCTCCAGCAACAAGGCCTCGAGAACTTCGGCCCTTACCCTCCCTTCACACCCCGAACAGATTCATCTCTGGCCACTCACCTTTGTGCGCAGGCCCCGAGGTCACCGCTCTGTGCCCGCCCTGGGAGGCCAGGCCATTCTTGGAGCGCGGCCTTCCCGGCGGACGCCACGAGCGGCTGTAGTTCCCACGGCAGGACCTCCCCCAGCCCTGGGCTTTGTGCAGAGGGTGCCGCGCCCCAGGAGGGCCCGGGGCTCCCGCGGCCCCCACTCGACACCTCCCGCATGTCACACGAGGGGCACACGCTCTCCGGGCAGGCCGCAGACTCCCTCCGAGGCCGAGACTCACGGACACACCCCCGGCCACACCCGCACCCTCCAGGCCACGCCCGCCACGCCCTGGCCGGCCACGCCCTCTCCCTGCCTAACCCGGCCCTGAAGGTTCCCGACCCTCAGGCAGTTCAGCCGGAACGCGCCGGAAGTGGACTTCGCTTGCGCCCAATGCCGCTGGGAAATGTAGTTCCCAGACGGAGAACTCGTCGCGCCAAGCCAAGCTCAGTCTGTCCTGCCCAGGATGCTGAGAAGACCACGACTGTGAACCACTCACTGTTCCCTGCCCGAAACACGGATCGCGCGAAACATTCCCAGAGGTCTCTGGGATTGAGGTGGCAGTCGGAGCGTACGTGCGCGGTGGCAGGGCGACCGGCGCGTTGTTTGAGTTGATTTGACTGAGGGGAGTTAGGAGATGTCGTGAATTGGGCTGGGCTAATGCAGGCCTTGACAAATCCACAGTGGTTTGGGTTGAGGTGCTTGTCAGTTTGGGATTTAGTTGCTGTGGTCATCTCCTTCCATTCTCCCCAGCCCCCTCAATTTTAATACATGGTGTTCAAAAGGCCCTCTACATGCACAGCCAGGTCCTAGGTCCTAGGTCTGCAGTCTTTTCCTAGATTTTCTTCTGGGATGAACCTTTAAAATGTTTATTCTTTGTCAGTTTCATATATCCAACTCTTCTCCTCTCCCACCCACCCCCATCAGACACCCCAATACTTCCACATTCATGTTTGTTTGTTTGTTTTTAAATATAGCCAACTGAATCCAGTTAGTGCTCCCTGCATGCACATGGGTGGATGATCATCCACTTGAGCATGGCAGTCTGGTTGGGGGGCAGGCACGTCCCCAGAGAAAAATGACTCCCTCTCCCAGCTGCCTTCATTTGCCAATAGCTCCTCAGCTAGGGTGGAGGGGTAAGCCCTTCTGTCCATGCTGGAATATTGATTGGCCCGATCTTGTGCAGGTAATCACAGTTCTTGTGAGCTCATGAGCACAAGAGTCATGACGTGTCCAGAAGCATTCCGCAGCACTCATCGCTATTCTCAGCCTCTTACATTCTGCTCCCTCTTGTATGATGTTCCCGAGAAGGTCGCATTTAGGGCTGTGGGCTGTGTTTTTGTCATTCAATCATCTAAGAGAGTGCTGCCTAGTGTCATAGCTCCAGTGACCTCTTCTCACTATTTGCTTATTGCACCCACCACCAGCCCCATTTCCTGCCTCTAGATTGGTCTCCTTTTCCAAAGGACTCGTGATCTCAATAACTGAATTAAAATGACCTCCTGACTAGAGCAATCCAAGGAAGCCTTGAGACACATGCGCAGAATAAACAAGGTTGACACAATTCAGTGTCACAGAAAAGGCTGTTCCAGAGTCAGACGGACCAACAGCTGAATAACTGATAGAACACTGACTGCTTCTTGTCTCTTCAGCGTCTGTTGTCATCCTTCCATGCTAGCAGAGTACACACTAATTTTGAATCCATCAATAAGGAACTATAGTATAATGGTTCTGTTTCCAGGCACAGGACTGACAGCACAAAGTAAGGATATCATGTTCTTGCTTATCAGGTAGCAAACCGAATGTACAACACTAATATAAAGGGATTTACAAAACCTCCAAAATATTTGAGGATTAGCACTACCCCAACTATTGAATCAAATCAAAAAGCACATTTTGAGGAAAATATAAAAAATATTTTGAAAGAAAAAAAAAAAAAAGAATCAATGGGCTGGAGAGATGGCTCAGTGTTTAAGAATGCATACTGTTTTTGCAAAAGACCTGAGTTCAGTTGGGAGCTTACAATCACATGTAACTCCAGCTCCAGGGGATCCAATCCCTCTTCTGGCCTCCAAGGACATCTGCACACATGTGCACATACCCACACAGAGACACACATACTTAAAAGTAAACCTTTCTGAATAACAGGACTAGATGATACATGTAAAAGTATCATGCAGTCTCCTCTAACTTGAATAAAATAGCCAAGTATATTTTTTTTTGAATTCTGAAAATCAAATTTTAGAACTAAATGAAAATGGAAGTACATGTCCAGACTTGTGATTGGCAACTAAAGAGATTTTTTTTTTCAGAAAAAAAACAAGAGTATTCATGAAGAGATCAGAAAAAAAAAAAAAAACGGAAGCTCAAAACTAAGTTTCCATCTTAAAAATATAAACTGGTTAAAGAATAGCAAAGTAAACCAAGAGGAAGCAAGGGGCAGACAGACATATACACACACACAAAGACACACAGAGAGAGAGACAGAGGGAGAGGAGAGAAAATCAATGAAATTCCAAACAGAGTATTAAGAAAAATCAATGAAACAAAAAGCTTTGAAAAAAATAAATAAAACCAATGCATAGATAGATAGATAGATAGATAGATAGATAGATAGATAGACAGATCCAAACTGCCCAAGAAACAAAAAGGGAAAGGACAGATGTAGGGGCACATGTCTTTAATAACACTCAGAAGGCAGAAGCAAGCAGATCTCTATGAGTTCAAGACCAGCCTGGTCTATGTAGCAAATTCCAGGCCAGTCAGGACTACATAATGAGTCTCAGTCTAATTTTTTTAAAAAGGAAACAGGGACATTAATAAAATGAAGACATCAATACTTTTCTCAGGGGCATTTTTTTGTTTTGTTTAGTTTTTTGTTTTGAGATGTTTTTGTTATGGAGTCTGGCAAAGTGTTCACTGTTTTAGTTTGTTCATTTTTGGTTTTGTCCTAGGGTGGAATTCCAGGGCCTGACATAAGCTAGGCAAATGTGCTACCACTGAGCTACATCATCAGTCCCATTAAGAGATAAATGATCAAACACTGTAGGCAATGTCATTCCCATTGATAGGTAGACAAAACAAACCTATATCTTAAAAGAACTCACAAATCACCAAACTTGCTTAAGAAATAGATCATTGGAATAGCCATGTGAGTTGGGAAATTACAAAGTAGTGTCCCTCATGAACACAGATGTGATAATCCTTCACTTACATTACCTAATCGAACCAAGTAATGTATTTGAGATAGAGTAAGAGAATATTCTTCATTTGTTTTTGCTTTTGTTTTGTTTTTTTGAGACAGGGTTTCTCTGGGTAGCCCTGACTATCCTCGAACTCAGAAATCTACCTGCCTCTGCCTCCTAAGTGTAGAGTTTAAAGGTGTGTGTCACCACTGCCTGACAAACAGAATACTCATTATCCAAAATGTTTCAGACCAATAGTGTTAGACTAATTTTTCTGATTTGGGAATATGTGCATACCATAATGAAATATTTTAGGAATAAATCCAAAGTCTAAATATAAAGTCCACTTATGCTTCAAAAACACCTCATATAACCTGGAGGTAATTTTATACTAATTTTAACAAAAACAATCTTGCAGCATTGTCACCTGAGAGACTGGTTTTTATTTTATGTGCACGAGTGTTTTGCTTTCATGTATTTCATGTGCATTGGGTACATACAGTGCCCATGGAGGCAAGAAAAGAGCATCAGACCCCCTGTTACTGGAGTTAGACACTTGTGAGCTGCTAAGTGGGTGATGGGAATCAAATCCAAGTCCTCTGCAAAAGCAGCAAGTGCTCTTGACCTCTGAGCCATCTCCCTAACCCCAGTAATTTAACGAATTCCCCCCAAGTGCCTGCCTTGAGGAGATTTTTATCAGGGTCTAGAACAGCTGCTACAAGTGGCTAAGGATACTAATCTGAGGGATATCAAATTATTCTAAGCACACTGAGTTCTTTAGTTCATTCACTTTATTTTTCCAGGTCAATTTTATCTACACAGTTTCAACCCTGTCCTCACACAGCTCCTCTCTGTGCCCGGTTTTCCTGTCCTCATAGTTTTAGTAAGCTCTTATGCTTTTGACCTGATCTGTGTCCTCTGTCCCTTCGTCCTCCATCTCTCCTTCCTAGCTCCTTACTCCTGGCTCTCAGAAAACTCTACCAAGATCTGCTTTACCCTCTACAGAACTCCTGTCTTCCTCTTCTCTCTCTGGCCACATGGTTCTGTGTCCTCTATTCCTGCCTTACCCTTCACTCTTTCTCTCCTCTCTCTGGCCACAGAGTTTCCTGTCTGCCTGTGGAATTCTGCTCCAGTTCTTACTGCACCTGGTTATGCAAAAAACCCTGTTGTCCTCAATCTCTCTGCCACAGCCCTAGCCTGAGGGAAGGGGATGGTCTGAGCTTCATTTGCACAAGAAACAAAGCTATGCATCTAAAGAGCCTGCTTGTCTCCTAGGTTCAGTGGGGAAGTAAGTTACCTAGATGTCCAACAGGTCTGGGAAGCTTAGCTGTTTGCCAAATGGTCTATAGTATTTGGGCACACAAGAATTTCATAGCAGAAAACAGCTGAAATATTAAAAAACTGGATAACACCAAATATTCCATAATAAATGGCTTGCCTTTTGACAGACCTTTGGCCGGTCAAAGTATAGCTTTAATACACAGCTGAATCTCTACTATATTCTTGCGGCTGGCAAGAGTAATTTGATAACTATTTTTTAGTTTTCCTATTTTTTTTATAACTTGTTACATGACTACTTGTGATGTCATATAAGCACCGAGAAAGCTTCAGACTTTGGAGCATTTTAGATTCCAAATATTAATTAATAATTAATTAAATATTCATATTAAGGATGCTCAATTTGGATACTTCAAGACCACCTGGGGTTCATTCAGCAATGCAACACTAGTTCAACATTCAAAAATCAACGTATGTAACTTAACATGGTTAACAAGCTAGATAAAAATTAGTCTTAGACTTAGAGCAGTGGTTCTCAACCTTCCTAATGCTGTGACCCTTCACTACAGTTCTTCATGTTGTGGTGACCCCCAGCCATAAAATTATTTCTGTTGCTACTTCATACCTGTAATTTTGCTAGTTATGAATCATAATGTAACAATATCTGATATGCAACCCCTGTGAAAGGGTCACTCAACCCCAAAGGGGTTGCAACCTGCAGGTTGAGAACTGCTGACTTACAACCACAGAATTATTACCATGATCCAAGAGCCAGGGCCTCTACAGGAGCTAAACTCCCAGGGGCTGCCCTGATAGAAGCTGGAGCCTAAGGAATTCAGAGTTTGGGAAGGGAGTTGGAAGAGAGGTACCACTCTCTAGCAGCAGCAGCACCCGAAGCAGAAAGAGTCAGAAAAAAAAAAATACCCTGGATTCCTTCAACTCTCAGTCCTCAATCTTTGTTGTCATCTCCCAGTGAATTTCGGAAACCAATTGGCAAAAGCCTCTAGGAAAAACAATTGTAGACGTAAACTGAAATATATTATGCAGGATGGGGTGGGGAGAATGGACTTAATGATTAAAAAAAAGGAAAGGCGCCAGCCTGGTCTACAAAGCGAGCTCCAGGACAGGCACCAAAACTACACAGGGAAACCCTGTCTCAAAAAAAAAAAAAAAAGGAAAGACAGGCATACGGTCCAACAGAACTTACCATGAGATGGGGTTGGCAAACATCCCCCATAGTCCTCCGGGACAACTTTAGCGGAACAGGGCTCCCTGTTTTCCTTTCTACAGTATGTACTCATCTTCTTGTCTGTTATTTTTTTTTAAGATATACTTATTTATGATGTATACAGTATTCTGTCTGCATATATACCCTGCAGCCTGCAGGCCAGAAGAGGGTGCCAGCTCTCATTACAGATGATTGTGAGCCACCATGTGGTTGCTGGGATTGAACTCAGGACCTCTGGAAGAGCAGTCAGTGCTCTTAACCACTGAACCATCTCTCCAGCCCTTTTGTTGTTGTTTTTATACAAGGTCTCACTGTGTGACCCTGGCTGCCCTAGAACTCTGAAGACCAGGCTGATCTCAGAGATCCACCCGCCTCTACCTCCGGGCTGCTGGAAATAGATAAATGTGCCACCAAACCCAGCCACAACCCCACTTTTAAAATTTATTTTAGTTATTTATTTGTATGTATATTCATATGTGTACGTCTTTGGGTGTGATTGCCCAGGTGTGCACGTGTGAAGGACGTAAGTTGACATTGGGAGTCTATCACCTTCCACCTTATATTTTGAGATAGGATTTCATAATAAACCTGGAGCTCACTGTTTTAGCAAGATTGATCTGCCAGAGGCTTAATAATAAACATTAAAAATGTTTCTTTTTTTCCCCTTGACTAGATATACACTTGCATATGTTTTCCCAAACAAACTCTAATCTTTTGTTCCAATCTTATTCAAAGTTCTAGGCACTTCCCAAACAGACTCTACATAACAGACCATATTTAATTTCTTTGTACATAAGGAAAGATAACCTTAGAATCTTTAAAACGTTTCTACATTATTAAACTTTAAACATACTACATATGCTAATTGTCATCCACCTGAAGACACTTCCAGTTTCTAAATTGTTATCAAATGATCACCAAAGCCGTATTCCAAATTCCAGAGTTGATAGTTTAGAAATAGTATTTCTGGTCTAACACATTTTCTAAGCACCCCCATGAGTCAGTGTAGTGAAGTCCTATAATTTTATGTTCTTTTGTATATATTTAATTAAAGTTTTACCTTTCCCATGCTAGAAGCCTAGGTCAGTCACCCTTGACACCTTCTACCACAAACGGCTCAAGATGGTGCCAAGAGTAAGAACTTGAAGCATTTCTCCTGTCAAACTGGGCTCCCTGCCCCAACAACTTCTT
This sequence comes from Peromyscus leucopus, assembly GCF_004664715.2. Lineage (NCBI taxonomy): Eukaryota > Metazoa > Chordata > Mammalia > Rodentia > Cricetidae > Peromyscus > Peromyscus leucopus. The sequence continues at coordinate 183,683,322 of NC_051063.1, forward strand.
TAAATGGACTGCTGCCGATGGCCTGGGCACATATGCCACAAGGATCACTGTTCACACATGACATGACCTCCCAGAACGCATGTCTGCTTGTTTCAACTCAACAAAGGAAATCTGGACCCTTGGGCCCAATAAAGGCATGGGCTCACGAATGTCCCTTTATGTCCCTTTACTTCTGTGTGTGGCCTCTGTGTCCTGTGCTGATGTGTTTCCTAATCATTGGAGGGATGTTCTCCATCCAAACTTAATGTACTCAATCATGTTGCTAAGCATGTCATATGCATTAAACAGACATTTTACAATGAGTTTTAGAAGAATTACATAAATAACATTTATATTTTTAAAAGATTCTGTGACTGTAAAATTAATAATAAACTTGAAGGAAACAATGCCAATTACAGACTTTTGGAAAAGTTCAAGTGAAACAATGGTGTTTTGGAGCACACTAACAGAAACAAAAATAAATGGAAATACTCAGCAGGTATATACACAAGACTTGGTGACACAGAGGAGTGCCTGAGATGACTCTGCATCGAGAACTCTCCAGTGATGGACATTTTAAAAACACTGCCTGAAGCTGGGCAGTAGTGGCACATGCCTTTAATCCCAGCACTCAGGAGGCAGAGGCAGGCGGATCTCTGTGAATCCGAGGCCAGCCTGGTCTACAGAGCGAGTTCCAGGACAGGCTCCAAAACTACCCAGAGAAATCCTGTCTTGAAAAACCAAACAAACAAACAAAAAAGAACACTGCCTGAAGACTTCTGCATATTTCGTGCATTCCTAAGAGCTCTCTTACCTGTGTGAATTCTTCCACATAGAATAAACAATCTGGTTGAAAGTTAAATTCTCTGATGAATGGTAAAGATTTGTCAGTGGCTAAAGGATTTGCCAGAGGGGATATAGTTTTAAGGTTTCTTTCCAATATGACATCTTTGGTGACAATTAAGGGATGACTTTGTTCTGAATGCCTTTCCACATTTATCACATACATAGGGCCTCTGACCTGTGTGAAGTCTCTGATGCTGAGCACGGGATGAGCCATCACCAAATGCCTTTCCACATTCGGTACATTTGTAAGGTTTCTCTCCAGTATGAACTCTCTTATGTCTTACAAGGTAGGCAGTATGTGTGAAGGTTTTCCCACATTCATTACACTCATAAGGTTTCTCTCCTGTATGGATCTTCTGATGTCTGGCAAGATAGGTACTTCTTTTGAAAAACTTACCGCACTGCTTACATTCAAAAGGCCTTTCTCCTGTGTGATTTCTCTGATGCGTGGTTAGCTGTGAACTTTCTCTAAAAGCTTTCCCACATTCCTTACATTCATATGGTTTTTCTCCGGTATGAATTCTTGAATGGACAACAAGATGTATACTCTGCCGAAAAGCTTTCCCACACTCCTTACACTTATAAGGTTTCTCTCCAGAATGTACTCTTTGATGGCCAGTGAGTGACATGCTATGGCTGAAGGCTTTCCCACAAATATCACATTTGTAAGGCTTCTCCCCTGTGTGAATTCTGTGGTGTACAGTCAGGGATGACCCACTGCGAAACGCTTTGCCACACACGTGACATTTGTAAGGTTTCTCTCCAGTGTGAATTCTCCTGTGCAAAGTAAGTCCTATGTGAACGCTGAAGACTTTCCCACAATCAGTGCAGTCAAATGGCTTCTCTCCGGTGTGATAATGCCTGAAGTGACGAGTGAGGGACATGTTATACCTGAAGGCTTGACCGCACTCAGCACACTGAAAGGGTCGTTTGTCGTTGTGACACCTCTGATGCTGAGCAAAGGTAGAGCTATCCCTGAAGGCCTTCCCACACTCCTTACACTGGTAGGGTTTCTCCCCGGTGTGAATCCTCTGATGCTGAGCCAGGTGTGCAGGCTGCCTGAAGGATTTTGCACAGTCCTTACACGTATACGGCTTTTCTCCAGTATGAATTCTTTGATGTACAATGAGGTATGAATTCTGGCTGAAGGCTTTCTTACACTCTTTACACTCAAAGAGCTTCTCATGGGTGTGTGTTGTATGATGCTGAGCAAGGTGGTGACTCTGCTTGAAGGCTTTCCCACACACTGTGCATTTATATGGCTTCTCACCTGTATGAATTCTTTGATGAACAGTAACAGATGAGCTATGAGTAAAGGTTTTCTCACATTCATTACATTTAAAAATGGTCTTTCCCTGCCCAGATTTTCTTGTATTTTCGTACCTTGGGATTTTTGGAGAAGGGTTTCTTCTTTGACTTGTGACTATAAATATTCTCTTCTACATTGTCCAGATGGACAGATTTTGAAGATTTGGAGTATTTGTAGCCTATTTCTTTAGTGTGAGTTTCTTTATGAGTGACGGTTTCTTTCATGTTAAATAATATTTCTTGATTTGTCATTTGTCTATTAAAAAGGTCTTTACATTCCCACTTTTTTCCAGAAGTGGGACACTCATAACCAAAACTTGTAATTTTCTCCACTGACACATTATCAAACACAAATTGCTTCAGAGATAATTCTTGTGTCTTGTGTATAGGTTCATCATCTGAAAAATGTAAATAATAATAATAATAATAATAATAATAATAATGTATTCTCTACCATGTGCTATTAACAAAAGAAAACTTGCTGTGGGGAGACTCATCTGTATGCTGTGAATATGTTTTATTCCCATTGGTTAATAAAGAAGCTGCTTTGGCCTATAGCAAGGCAGGATAGAGCCAGGCAGGAAATCCAAGCAGAGATACAGGGAGAAGAAGGGTGGAGTCAGTGAGAGACGCCAGCCAGGTAGCCACTGGAGGAGCAAGACATACCAGAGCACAGGTAAAGCCACGGGACACATGGCAAAACATAGATTCATAGAAACGGTTCATTTAAGGTGTAAGAGTGGTTAGTAACAAGCCTGAGCAATCGGTCAAACAGTTCGTAATCAATATTAAGCCTCTGAGTGATTATTTTAAAAGTGGCTGTGGGACCAGGCAGGACAAAAAAAGCTTGTGTTTACAAAAACCTCTAAAGTGGAGTAATTCAAAACTATTTAATAAATTCCATACATCACATACAAGTATCTCAACTGGAAAATGTGCAGGTTGTCTCTAAGAATAAGAGCTTTGTAATAATCTTGACTGTCAACTCTACTAGATGAAAAATTGCATGGGAGACTAGTAAACCATGCTTCTGGGTATATATGTGAGGTTGTTTCCAAAGCTGATTAACTAGGGAGGTAATGCCTTTCCTGAAGGTGAGTGTCCCTAGCCAATGCACTGGAAGATTGGAATAGAGGAAAACTCGGGAGGAAACTCAGGAGCATGGGCAGGCTTCTATTTGCTTTCTCGCTGCTGTGAATAACTAGCTTTCCTTCACCACAACTTCCTCCTTGCTTCTGCACTGCCGCCAGTCCCAAAGCCATGGGGGCAGCTGATCACAGATGTGAACCTCTGAAACCACGGGCCAAAACCAAACCCTTCCTCTCTTACGCTGATTACCGCAGGTATTTTGTCAGAGTAACAGAAATGAATATGGCAGCAGGGAAGAGATAAAAAAGAAAGACAGCCTGGGAAAATGAGTGGGAAAGCTAAGTATAAGGTGAGGTTCTAGGAGAAGCAGTCTGCAATGGTAATGGCACTTGGGGGCAGACTACAAATTAAACTCACTTCTGTAATGCCTCCCATCTTTAAAAATGTTTATTTATTTATTCAATATGTATGGAGGTTTCGTCGGCATGCTTGGCTATGCACCATGTGCATGCCTGCTGCCTGCAGAGGTCAGAAGAGGGTGGCAGATCCCCTGGAACTGGAGTTATAGGCAGTCGTGAGCTGCTGTGTAAGTGCTGGGAATGGAACTCAGGTCTTAACCACTGAGCCATCGTTCCAGCCCCACGTCTCCTACTTTTAATTAGTATATGCAGTTGATTTTGTTTAACTACCAATATATTTAATTGCTACTGCTTCTTGGAACTCTCTAGAGATGCTCAACAACCACACACTTTGTGACTGCCCCCTAGGATTTAAAGGCAACCGTATGGTTATAATTTCATAATCAGAAAACAGTGTTCCCAAGGTCCACCCTTTACATGTTTGTTTCGGTGTACAAACTTGTTATACCTCATACAACTCAGGCTTCATAGTAAGAAATTTCTTCATTCATTTTTTTACTTTCAACCTCTTAGGAGAAGTGTCACCTTAGGCCAGTTAATATTGGGTTTTGTTGTTATCGGTGATAGTTAGGAAAAGGTATCTCAGTGAGGGACTCTCCCAATAAGATTGGCTTGTGAGCGGTGATAGTTAGGAAAAGGTATCTCAGTGAGGGACTCTCCCAATAAGATTGGCTTGTGAGCGGTGATAGTTAGGAAAAGGTATCTCAGTGAGGGACTCTCCCAATAAGATTGGCTTGTGAGCGGTGATAGTTAGGAAAAGGTATCTCAGTGAGGGACTCTCCCAATAAGATTGGCTTGTGAGCGGTGATAGTTAGGAAAAGGTATCTCAGTGAGGGACTCTCCCAGGAAGATTGGCTTGTGAGCACGTCTGGGGGGGATTACCTTGCTTGTCTGAATTGATGTGGGAAGATCTGGCCTGAATATAGGTAGCACCATTCTCAGCTTTGGGGCCCTGGACTGTGTATGAGTAGAGAAAGCTAGCTGAGTAACAGGCATTCATGCTTTCACTCTCTCTGCTCTGTGACCAGCTGTTTCAAGATCATGCTGCTATGAATTCCCTGCAATGATGGCCAACAGTGTGGACTTAGAAGCTAAAACAGGCACTCTTCCCCTCAGACCTGCTTTTGTCGGGCAGCTTCATCACAGTGACAGAAATGGAACTAGGACCTTCTCCTTTGTACAAAACAACTTACCACGGAGACAAGAGGGAAGTAGGAGAGTGAAGCAGAAGGGGATCCATGCTAAGCGGGGAAACTTCAATTCACACCCAGGACCATTAGGCTTGGGAAGACTTTCTGGGCAGCCTCAGTGAGGAGTTAAGGGCCTCTGAAGATGGCTGAGCCATTCCCTAAAAATATCTCCATCTGCTTCTCCAGGTCTCACCTTGTAATGTGCTTCTCGTCACCTCACCCTTCACCTCCCAAGGCTCCTTCCCATGCTCCAGTAATGAGATTAGATGTGGCTTGGAAATGCAAGCTCCTGCATTAAGAAAAAAAAAAAGAAGTCACAAAAATAGCCATGCTTTGGGTTGTTTTGGCACATAACTCAGTTCCTTATGTGATGGAACTACAAAATAAATAGATCAACCACATTTGAAGGACAGACTACATCAAACTCTGGAATAGTTGAGTGGCAGCTGTCAACAGTCAACCCTACAGAAATTAAACATTTCTTATGGGGTGGGGGAAGGACAAAAACCTTAACTCAGTATTTTTTTTAAGGACCATCACAGTAATCAATGAGATACTTTTTAAATGGCCTGCTAGGGGATGGGCTAAAGAGATGGCTCACTGCTCAAGAGCACACTGCTCTTGAAGAGAAACTATGCTCTGTAGCTGAAGTTTTTTTGGTTCTGTCTGGTTCCCGCAGCCCCATGGTCCCGCAGCCATGTCTAGCTTTCTAATTTGCTGCAAGTCGCAATATATTATGAAGATTCAGCTGTGTATAATAAAGCTATACCTAGAAAGGTCAAGGAATCTTTTCTAGAGGGAAGCCATTTATCAGAGAATATTTGGTGTTATTCAGCTTTTAATATTGAATTGTTTCTTGCTATGAATTTCTTGTGCTCATAATTTCCCCCAAGAACAGTGTACGTGGACATATACACTCAAAGTACTTGGATAAGGTCAGGTAAATAAGGCTTTCTGCCTTCACACTCTCTGCTCCCTTTTTTAGCATTTGAATGGGATATCTGTCTTTTGCAAATATCTCCTTAAGCTACATCCAAAGATAGGTCCAGCTCCAGACAAAAGCATCCAAGGACAAGCAACTAACAGAATAGCTGGCCACACCACCCACTAGGCACCTGAAGCCCCTGAACAAAGGTAAAACATCTTTTCGGAGACAGCCTGGCTCCTAGGTGCATAGCTTTGTTTCTTGTGTAAATCAAGCTCAGATCTCCTGCTCCTCTTACAGCTCTAGAGCAACTTCTTAGAATGAAAGGTTTTTAGCATAGAAAAGATTGGAGCAGAATTCTTGGGGTGGGCAGAGTCCTGTGGCTGGAAAGAGAACAAGGCCGAGTTTCTGTAGATGGTAAGACAGACTGGCTCGGGCTGAGGAGTAGGAGCAAGGAAAAGTTTTGCAGACTGTAGGTGGATTTGTATCGGGTCAGGGGAGGAGAAGAGGAAGGAAAGATGGAGGATGAAGGACAAAGATGAGATCGAGAGCATAAGAGCTTAGTTATTACTAGGGCTGTGAGAGGATGGAAAACGAAGGGACAGAGAGGAACTGAGTGTCAGAACAGAACTGAAGCTGTGTAGACAGAAGTTTCTTGTAGAAAAATAAAGTAATGGACTAAGAAACTGGTGTATATACATTCCTTTCCCTCAGATACACCATGCCAGACGTAGCGTAGCCTTCCCCAGGACTCTGGGAAGGATTTTCTCAGGGCAGGCCCCTGGGAAAATTCCAATAGTAACTGCCTAAAGATATAACCACGACTACCCGAAAACATGTCAGATTCACAGACTGCACCTGCAATTCTCACCTAACCCTGACAATAAGCATAGCTGATATGGATTCACAACACGCCCCCACTGTTGGGCATGGTCGCGCATGCCTGGCGGACCTAGGCACTTCCACCTAGCCATTTCCGGGTCAAAACGTCTCGTGTGACCGGGACCCTGTGGCTTTGCGTGGTTGCGTAAAGCACACAGCGCAACCATGTGATCTACGCGCATGTGTGGAGTAGCCACATGGGCCTGTGTGCGCAGGCGTGGCCCAGCCTCTATAAGCCAGCGCCCTATTCCCAGCTCCATCTCTTTTATTCACGTATCTTTCCGCAGGCCTGAGCACATCTGTCCCTCTCCCTTATCTTAATAAAACTCTTGTTAGTGGATTCTGTCGTGTTTCGGGACATTTCCTCCCAGGGTAAGAGCGCCACAAAATAACCAACAATAGCTTCAGTAGTAAAAGTGTGGAAGATGCTTAAGTGCAGAGTTCTGGGTTGTCCGCAGGGAGCATGCTTACCCACTGAGACCAAGTTCTGGTAGTTCTCCAGCACCACAGTCCTGTACAAACTCCTCTGAGCAGGATTCAGCTGCTCCCATTCCTCCTGGGAGAAGTCTACCGCAACATCTTTGAATGTCACTGAATCCTAAGACAACACAAATACATTTACCAAGTTTTGTTACATTTTTATTATTTTGTTTGTGGTAGAGGTAGAGTTCACCCTGCCAGTCAGTTACTAAATGAAAGAAGACACAAAAGACTCCATCTTGTATCATTCCACTTATATGAAACATCTGGGAAATTCGATATGTAGATAGAAAACAAATTAGTAGTTGGCTGGGAGTGGGCCAGGGATTAACTGTAAGTGAGCTGTTTAGGAGGTGAAGATGCTTGTGTCCAGGAGTTCAAGGCCAGCTTGGGCAACAAAATGGACTACCTCTTCTCACCTCAAAACAAAAAGAAAAAAGAAAATAATAAAATGACTCATGATGGGTGAGAAGATAATAAATAAAAAAAACCCAACACTCCTTTTCTCCTACACCCTCAAAACTTCCCTGATCTCTGATGATCAAAATATGTGGGGATCTGTCTATCTGCAACGAGCCAGCTCTGCTGTGGGCAGTGTTAGGATTCTGTACATGCGCAGCTTGGGGTCTTATCTGGCACCTTATGTCTTACCGCCATGTGCTCACGGAATCTCCACCTTAAAAAGCCACACACGGACCCCCACGCTCTCTCTCTGTGCCTCTCTTCCTGTGTTTCCTCTCTGTTCCTGCTCTGTTCCCCCAGCCAGGCCTGCCCCCACCCCACACACACACACACTTTCCCTCCATTAAAGCTCTAAAAACCAATATTGGGTTCTGCTGTGGCCATGACTCTTCCACCGACCAAGCAGCGCCATTTCATTTTTTCATAGCAGGTGACAATTCTCTAATGTAATGCAGTCCTGACATACATTCCCTGGACAGTGTCGGATGCCACAGATTGAGGGTTGGATGTCACAAGACTTCCTCAAATTCAGACGCCAATTACAAATTCCATGTTATTATTTTGGGGACAGAGAGGGACAGAAATTCATGTAGAGGAAAACATGAGAGGGGCTTTGTAGGTCCATCTAATATGGAACCCAATTCAGTAGTACTGAGATATCTGTTTCCTGTAAAAGAAAACAAGTCTTTTGACAAGAGCCCAAACTGGTTAAAAATGTACATTCAAGGCATGGTGGCACACACCTATAAACCTACTACTTAGGAACATGAGGCAGGAGGATTGCTATGAGTTTGAAGCCAACCTGGGCTCCACAGTTATATTCTGTCTCCCATCTCAGACTTAATCATGTCCAACCCTCCTTAACTTTCAAGAACCAGTGACACCAGGCACATTCAAGGTGCCTTCCATGAACTAGTAAGTCTATGTCATAAAGCAATGTACGTAAAGTAGGGAGACAAAATGTTTGAATGGGCTCTATGCTTCATCATATCTATTATTCACTTACTAGGCAGTTAAAGTTAAGGATGATGTCCTGTGGGAGAAGGGGTGACCAAGCCCTGGGACAGACCATTAATCAGAATTTCCAAAGTAATGTTACTTAGTGCCAATCATCAAGACCCCTTCTCATGGAGAACAGACATAAACTAACCTGTAACGTGGCTTTCATTAGTTCCACGGTCATTTCTTGCCTTCTGCTGGTTTCTCCTTTGGAGAACAGCTGTGTCCTGGGAAGCCCAGCCTAGAGGAAGAGGGGGTAGGGAAAGGTCTTCATGGCTCTCCAAGCATCACCAGTGTAAGATGCTCCTCCCCATTCTTTCCTCGCAGCTTTAACCGGTCCAAGTCTGCACAGTTGGCTGAGAGCAGGTAGGATGGATGCTTGACCTTCACTGTCCACTTGACTCGATCTAAAATCAGCTACGACACCAAACCGGGAATCAGATCTGAGTCTTGCTCAGCCGTTATCAAAGACGCTTCCTCCTGTAGGAGATGGGAACTAACACAAAGACCCACTACTGGACAATGTGCAGAGAGTGTGAGACCTTGGAACACTCGGACCTAAAAGGGATGTCTTCCTCAAACCCATCCTCTCGGGGGTCAGGGAACTATGTGGAAGAGGAGGTGGAAGATGGTAAGAGCCAGTGGGGGAATGGAGGACATAAAGGAAATAGTGTCTTCTAGACACAACAGCACTGGTGCTCATATCAATTCACAGAGACTGATGGGGTCCCAGCGCTGAGAGGGCACGTGGACATGAATCCTCATCCCTAACCCAGAGGCTGTCTCCAATTGTCAACCGCTCGCAAAGGAAAAATTAGGTTTTCTCCCACTACACTCAAGGGCAAGCTTCATGCCCAAGAGGAGATGGTCAACACAAAATGAACTCAATGGTATTTTTGGAAGTTTTTCTTTCTCTTAATGCTTTGTTGTCTTGGCATTGTTTTTTAACCTTATTGGTCTGTTGCTTATTTATTATTAGGGTTTCTTATTTTGTGGGTTTTTTTTTTTTTTGTGTGTGTGTGTATATGTGTTTCTCATACTTTTTCTTGGTTGGTTTTGTTTTATTCTGGTTTATTTGTTTTATTATTTGCCTGTTTTCTAAGAGAGAGAAAAATGAGGCATTGAGTTGGATGGGTGGGGAGGATCTGAGAAGAGATGATGGAAGAAAACCCATGACCAGAATACAGTGTATGAAAAAGTTATCTTCAATAAGTAAATAGTAAGATCACCTAGGAGACATAATGCTGGGCATGTCTGAGGCTGTTTCCTGTGAGGTTTAACTGAAGAAGCAGATTCACCCGGTAGGTGGCACCATCTCATGGGCTGAGACCTTGGGTTAATTAAAAAAGGGGACACAGAGAAAGTCAGCTCTTGGTTCCTGGTTCTTTGCTTCTAGCCTTCAAAGTCAATGGGACCAGTCTCCTCACGCTTTGCCACCAACACTTCTGGGTCATTAGGGACTGTATTCAAGGCATGAGTCTTTTATTTTGCCAGGGATTTTTGTCAGAGCAATGAGAAAAGTACCTGAGGTAATGGTCACCAATGGAGTATAGCAATACATACATTTCCCATGCACTGGAAGTCTCCTAAATTTTTATCCCCAAGCCTCTTTCCCATTATCTGGTCTGACTGTAGATAAACACTCCCACAAAAGAGTTATTTCTCCATTTTATAGGCAAGAGTGGAACTGTTCCCTTTGGAGGGTTCTGATCCATGATTTGGCACAGTCCGTTTGAAGCCACCAGAGACAAGGGTTCCTGTCTTCCTCTACCCCAACCCCAGGGCCTTCACTTTCTTCTCACTGTGGAACAGTGGAACATAGGAATCAGTTCTGCCACTGTGTCGCCCCCTACTCCCAAGCTCACTCATTTCTCCTCCTTTCTGACCGAGATTAGAGGGCTCCTCTTTCTCCTGACAGCTCAGCCCAGCTAGTATAGCTTCTGGAATGCTAGGACCTAGGACTCTTACCCCAGCAACACACAACATACAGTTCCAAACAGCCAAACCTATAAAGGATCTGATGATGCTGGGGGCTGGAGAGATGGCTCAGCAGTTAAGAGCATCTACTCCTCTTGAGGACCCAGTTCAATTCCCAGCACCCACATGACAGGTCACAACTATCTGTAAATCCAATTCCAGGGGATCCGACGCCCCATTCTGGCCTCCACAGATGCTTGGCCTCTAGGAATACATGTGGTATACAGATATACATTCAGGCAAAACACTCATACACATAAAATAAAAATAAATAAATCTTTAAAGAGAGACAGAGAGAATCTAATTAATGCTAACAAGGCATGGCAGTGCACACCTGCAATCTCAATAATCAGAAGTCTGAGGCAGGAGACTTTCCAGGAGTTCAAGACTAGCCAATTAAACCCTGATAAAAAAAAAAAAAGAAAGAATAAAAGAAAGGAAAGGAAAAAAGAAAATCTCCAAGGGAGATGGCTCAGAGGGCAAAGGTACCTGTGGAGGTAAGTTTGATCCCTAGGACTTACTTGTTGGAAGGAGAGAACCAACTCCTAAAAATTGCCATCTAACACACACACACACACACACACACACACACACACACACACACACACACCCTGGTAATTTACATTTCAATTACTTTCCCACACATGCAAAATACACACTGGTATTTCTCATTCCAGTCAGTCAAATGGGCACACAGTCATGGTGATATATTGTGTATCCTAATAAACTTGCCTGAGGATCAGAGGACAGAGCCAGCCACTAGATTAGAAACAGAGCCAGGAAGTGGTGGCACACACCTTTAATCCCATGGCCCCTCTGTTTAATTACACCTTCATCAGTTTTCTGGTTTTCATAGTTTCATTCACTGCTTAAGCTTTTCTTTAATTCCTTTTCATAGGTTGAAAGTTTACCTGGGAGGGGTGTTGCCTTGGGTCGACAGTCCCTTTATTCCATTTAGCACCAAGCGTTCCTTTAAACTTTTTATGTCCTTGAGCACTGGCCTTAACTCTATGACACTTCCTGGAGCTCCTTTTCCCCTCAAACTGTACATTTTTAAAATTTTTTCTTGCTCAGCTTGCTCCTTTTCCTTATAGATATGCATAAGAGTGACCACTAATAACTACATGACATAGTCAATACTAGGTTCCTCTATCAGTTTCATTCATCCAAAAGTCTTTAATTTAGCCTCAGGCAGATTTTTTGGACAAGGGAAGCAGCCACATTCTTTGCCAAAAGATTACAAGAATGATCTCTAGGCCACTCACTAATATTCTTCTCCTCTGAAACCTCTTGAGTCAGGCCATCTTATCACCGCTGTGTTCCCCGCTCCTACTAGTATGGTCCATTAAACTATACTTAAAGCGTTCAACTTCTTTCCTAATCCAAAGTCCCAAAGTCCACATTCCACCAAAAAGTAGAATGGTCAGGCCTGTCACAGCAATACTCCCTGGTACTAACTTCTATTTGGTAACAGACTGCTGCTGTGCATATCCTACTTTATGATTTGTGGGTCAGATAATACCCATCTCATGATGGACAACTCAGGTCCCATCACCATTACAAATGGCCAAGCTACCTCTATTGTTCTTCTGAATTAGTCGATATGGCTGCAGGGTCCTGATACACTCTCTCCAACATGTCAATGAGATAATCATGAAAAACCCAAAGGAAAAAGCCATACAACACTTAAACCCAGGCAAGAGTCATACCCTCTATTTTCTCAAAATCAAGTCTCTAATACACACACATACGCGCACGGGGAGACAGACAGACACACACACACACACACACACACACACACACACACATTGATGATACAAAGAATACACAAATTCAGTTTCTCTTCTTTGCAAAAACATTTCTGAAGTTTTTCCAAACACATCCAGCAAACAGTTCTGCAGAAGACACAAGCTGGGTATCTTTTCATCCAATTCAGTTCTGGGTCTGTCAGGTCACAGACCCCACAGGTTGAGGGCTCAGCCCCTACAACTACCTCTTGATTCTGATGCTAGGTGCAAGGTCTCACCTGTGTTACCGAAGGACTGGCAATAAATCAAAGTTTTCTACGAGCCCCTCATAGCTCAATCAATTTGCCTGAGTGGCTCCCAGAACTCAGTAAAACCCTTGTTTACTAGATCATTATAAAGAATATGTTTCAAGGTAATATGAAGAGCTGGAGAGACGGCACAACAGGTCAAGTTCTCATTCAAGCTTGAAGACCAGAATTCAATTCCCAGAACCCACAAGAAAAGTTAAAGGAAGAATCAACTCCACAAAGTTACTGCACACGCCAGGAAGATCAGGGGTTCAAAGTCATCCTCTATTTATATAAAGAGTTTGAGGACTGCCTGGGGTACACGATACTGCCTCAAAACAACAAAACTGGCCTTCGGTGATTAACTTACCCTGCTGCCCCTCTCCTCTCCCGGTAGGGGTTTGAGACTGAAAAATCCTATTCCTCTAATCTCCTTTGGCGTCTGCGATGATCAGCCCCGACCCTAAAGCTACCTTGAGTCTGCCGGCCATCAATCACGAACAGTCAGTGAGATAGTCATTACTTTGGAGAGTCCAAGCATCGAAGTGCTGTAATGCAGACCCCCCCGGAAGACAGACCTACCACCATACGCTTCGCAGTCCTCTCACACTCACACCACTCATTTCTCTCAGACCTGCCTTCCTCTCTCACACTCACAGGAGCGTCCAGTCACACTGAAAACTCACAGCCCAGTTCGTTTCACACACACAGTCCGGCCTGGCACACCGAAGCACGCACTTAGATCCAGACCTCCCCCTGCACCCCCACCACCACCCCCCGACCCCGTCCTCTGAGCCCTCGCGCCCCCGGATCCCACGCATCCGCCCCGCCTACCTCCAAGGACGCTGGCCTCCGGGAAACGCGGGGATTACGAGGGTCTCCCCTGCCCGCGGCGCTCGCGCTCGCGCTCGGCAACGACCGCCTCAACTCCGGCTCCCGCTGCTGCCTTACCCGGACGGACGCTGTCAACCTAGGGACGCCGGGAGGGAACAGGCAAGCTTTCTGTGCGCAGGCGCAGCCTCTCGCAGCCACAACAGGGAAGGAGCCGAGTCCGGGAAAGCGGGGCTTAGCGTAAAAGGGGCGTGTTCCCAGAGAAGGCTGAACCGAGAGGCGGGCCTTAGGAGAAAATTTCTTAGTCTGAAGTGAAGGCGAGGCTAGGCAGAGGTGAGGGCGGGGCTTGGAGAGGGGGCGGGTTCTCAGCAGCCTCTAAAGGGGCGGGGCTTGCGGAGAAGGGGCGGGTTCTCAGCGGAGTCAATGGTGGGTGGTGCTAAATGGAGAAGGGGCGGGTAATCAGCGGAGTCAATGGTGAGGGCGGGGCTTGGAGAAGGGGCGGGTTCTCAGCGGAGTCAATGGTGAGGGCGGGGCTTGCAGAGAAGGGGCGGGTTCTCAGCGGAGTCAATGGTGAGGGCGGGGCTTGCGGAGAAGGGGCGGGTTCTCAGAGGAGTCAATGGTGAGGGCGGTGCTAAACGGAGAAGGGGCGGGTTCTCAGCGGAGTAATGGTGAGGGAGGTGCTAAGCGGAGAAGGGGAGGGATCGTAGCGGGATTAGGTGAGGGGCGGGGCTTAGCGAGTAGGGCGGTTCTCAGCACATTCTGAAGTGAGGGCGGGGCTTAGAAGAAGGGCGGGTTCTCAGCGGAGTCAATGGTGAGGGCGGTGCTAAGCGCAGAAGGGGCGGGTTCTCAGGCGTCTGAGGTGAGGGGCGGGGCTTAGGAAGTAGGGCGGGTTCTCAGCGCAGTACGAGGTGAGGGCGGGGCCTGGATGAGAAGGGGCGGGTTCTCAGCGCAGTACGAGGTGAGGGCGGGGCCTGGATGAGAAGGGGCGGGTTCTCAGCGCAGTACGAGGTGAGGGCGGGGTCTGGATGAGAAGGGGCGGGTTCTCAGGAGAGTCGGAGGTAAAGGGCGGGGCTTGTGAAGAAGGGCACGTCCTAAGGCTGCTCAGCGCACTATTGGAGGGCTGAGAGCTGGATGTGTGACTGAGGGCGTGATGATGCAGAGCGGGAGGCCCAGGTCTTCTGGGCTTGTCAGTTAGGTCAGTTAGGGTGACTCGTGCGCCAGCCCTACGTTAAGCTTCCCCCTCTGCCTAGAGACCACAAGCGTCCCTAGTTACCAGCCGCTGCGGAGGCGCGAGCGCTACTCCCGAGGACGTCTCCCTGATGTCTGGTTCCCTGTTACTTCACCAACCTCGATGTTAGTGTTTGAGGCTATGATTTTTTTTTTTTTCTTTTTGAGGGAGGAGATATGAGGTGATCGCTAGCCCAGACTAGCCAAGGGTAACTTTGAACTCCTGATCCTCCTGGATCTCTCAAATGTTTGGGGTTAAAGGAGTGAGCCCGCGACACCACGCTTGGAAGTTTGATCTTTTCGGGCTCAGCTTTGCCACAGCAAGAACAGCCACTATTCTGCATCTGATCGCCTCCTCCCTCCCACTCATGTTGATGACCTCTGTGGCCGACAAATCAGCATACTTTTTTTTCACCTGCAAAATGGGAGTGTCACGATTAGTGTTGGGAGCAGTGACTACGACAACTTCATAGGAACCAAAATACAAGAGTCAGGCTTCTTCTGCTCTTTGCCAAAGCGGAAATTATCCCTGCCTTTGAAGACCAAGAAACCAATACTTGTATCAAAGCTGAAATAAATAAAACAAGGCCATTTGGACGAAGAAAGAAGGAAAGAAACAAACACAATTCCCTGACTTCTTAGATCTTACGGCCCACGGATGGAGACAGACCCGACAAATGATGAAAAAAAAAAAAAAGGCTATGTAAAAATACAGAGCAGGAAGTGTGTATCACACTTATCCTATTTTCTTCAGTTAACATTTCAACATCTTTGAAAACCTTTTTCATAAAAGGTATCTGCTGGTCATCATCAACCCTGTCTTGACTCTACCTGGAAATCAAAGGCTTGGCCTCACCAAATCCCCCACTATTTGTGATGGAAATCCCAAACTTTGGTTATTTTTGCCTGTGTTTCTGACTCTAAAGTGGGGTTTCCACCACCCTCACTTCTTGAGTTCTATTAATTTGCTAGAGAGAGAGATAGATATCAAGGAAACAGGGTTGGGTTTTTTTTGTTTTGTTTTGTTTTGTTTTGTTTTTTTGGTTTTTCGAGACAGGGTTTCTCTGTGTAGCTTTGCGCCTTTCCTGGAACTCACTCTGTAGCCCAGGCTGGCCTCGAACTCACGGAGATCCACCTGCCTCTGCCTCCCGAGTGCTGGGATTAAAGGCGTGCGCCACCACCGCCCAGCTATTATAGGAGACTTTAAAGGACATGAATGAACAGGTTGAGATATTTAAGACAAAATCCAGAAGGACCCTGAGAATTGGAGCTTCTAACCCCACAGAATTGAAGTGTGTCACTCTCCCAGCACATGGTCTTTCTGAAAGCCTTGAAGGATTTTTTTTTTGCAGGGGTGTGGAGGAGGGAACTAAGGCTTCATTAGGTAGGCATGATTGATTCAATCATTGGTTACTGTTAATTCTTATCCCACACCCCAGAGAGCTGTGAGTTATAGCTGTCATAGCACTTGATTGGTTCCTCTGACAACTAGCTAGTTCCCTGTAGTTGTGTAAAGACCTTAGCAGATCACTGGGTGGTCTCGCTGGGTGTGGTGGCTCATTTCTGTAGTATCAGCACTCGAGGAGCTGCCACAAGTTCAAGGCCAGCTTTGGTTTCATAGTGAGTTCCAGGCCAGCCTAGGCTAGGATGATGATCCTGTTTCAAAACACTTTTAGCTCCTAGGAGCTGGAGATGCAAAAGTGAAGAAAAAGTAAACTTGCCAAAGAAAACGTTTAATCACCTCATTTGCAGAAACTCATACATGATTGAAAAGGCCTTTTTATAAATAACAAAAGTCTATCTTTCCACTCCTTGAAATGTGGAAAGGATAGGGGGTGATAGAAAGGTAAAGATGAATATATAGTAGCTGAGTAGACAAATATACATGAATTAATGATAGATGGGAAGACAGATGATGGATGAATAGCTAGGCAGATGGATGGACGGATGGACAGACAGACAGAAACCTCCTCGTTGGTCTCACCATCTAGACATCTTCTCTTCTGCTTTCTGCACTTTTCCATGTTCCTAGAGAGAGGACGGACGGGATGGTCTAATCCTAATCCTGAGGTAAGGGACAGGCATGTCAAGCTCCTTGGGTGGTGGTTTCTACAGTGGGGGAGGGGATGCTGGACTCTAAAGGACACACTCAAACCGTGGTGTAGGGAAGGAAGCTGAATTGCACTGAATCCAATGTCTATTGAAGTTGTAGAGGTAGCTCAGCGCTAAAGTGTGATAGTGATGAGCCCATGGATTGGATCAAGGGAATAAAAATATTAAAAACCAAACAAAACTGGGATGGTGCTCACCTACAAATCCAGCCTCAGCTACATAGTGAGACCCTGGCTCAACAAAACAACGTCTAGTAAAATGTATTCTTATCTCTGTCCTGTAAAACTGTCCACAAGGGATCAGAAGATATTAGAAGATATTAATCCAATCAGGGGTTGACACAAAAAGACATGAGTTTTTAATAATCTTTTGGTAAAAGCACCAAGGTAGTGAGGGATGTTTCACAGTACCACAGTGCCACCTGCTGGTAAAAGTGTTCAACTACACCTTGTTTGTTTCGGTTTTTTTGAGACAGGGTTTCTGTGTAGCCCTGGCTATCCTGGAACTCACTCTTTAGACCGAGATTGGCTTAGGACTCAGAGATCTGCCTAGAGGCCTCTGATGGGATTAAAGGCATGCACTACCACACCAGATGCCTGTTTTTTTTTGTTTTTTTTTTTTTTTTTTTTGTTTGTTTGTTTTGTTTTGTTTTTTAAAGAGGGAATATTGTTGCCCAAACTGGCCTGGAAGTTCTGGGGTCCAGTGATGCTCTCTCCTCAGTCTTCCAAATAACTACTCCACATCACTATACCCAGCCAACCTGTCTCCAACATGTGGGTTAGTTTGGGGCCTACTACTAAGATGTTGCTCTCATAAGTCAAACCTTTCTCCCATGCTTCCCCAGGCTGGACACACACATTCTGGGACCAGTTAGCCCAGACTCAATGCCTTGCAAAGCAGGGATTCCTTAATCCACTGATAACAGTGTGTCCACGTACTCAGTAGGCCTGGCTCCCAGACCAATTCTAATTTCACTGGAAGGGATGATGGGAAACATCCTTCTCATGGACTCCTAAAAGGCCACCCGCTCAATGGGATTTTGATTCCCAGAGGTCTTCCTAAGAGTCTCGGTCCAATTCACTGGTGAGAACTGACAGTCAGTGGCAGTTCAATGGTGTAAATGGTGGCAGTGGTCCAGACCCAGCACAGTTCTCAAGCTGGGTTGCAGGGAGGGAGGCTGCACCATCTAAGTACCTACTGGTAGATCTCTAGCCTGGAGAGACTCTTGTGGCTGTATCTACCCCCACCACCACCCCCACCACCCCCACAACCACCCCACCCCACCACCCAAAAAAACATGGACAAGATGCTCATCACAAATTTTTAAAGCATCAGAAATTCAGATGCAACCTGGGTATTCAGCAACAGAGAAATGGAGAGACAACCATTTTCTTTTTTTTTTTTTAAGATTGATTTTATTATTATTATACAGTGTTTTGCCTCTATGTCTGCCTGCAGGCCAGAAGAGGGCACCAGATCTCATTATAGATGGCTGTGAGCCACCATGTGGGTGCTGGGAATTGAACTCAGGACCTCTGGAAGAGCAGCTAGTGCTCTTAACCACTGATCCATCCCTCCAGCCCCCAACCATGGCGGATTTTCACAACGTCAGCGGATATGTGAACATACAAAAACCTTTGTTTGAAAAATCATGAAGACACAAGTCAGAAAATACTGCAGAATGTGATTGCCTTGTTGAAGTTTTAAAAAATTAGGTATGTCTTTTGGGATTGTGTTACTGTGGCAAAATAGCAAGGAAGAGCCTAAGAATGTGAGACGACGTCACACACTGGCTACTCAAGGTACATAGGGTATGCTGCCTAGGCTAGATTTTCTTTTTGTTCTGTTTTGTTTTTGTTTTTCAAGTCAGGGTTTCACTGTGCAGCCTTGGCTGTCCTAAAACTCACTCTGTAGACCAGGCTAGCCTCAAACTCAGAGATTCTCCCTACCTTGGTCTCTGGAGTGCTGGAATTAAAGGTGTGTGCCACCCAGCGGATAGGTTGTATTTCAATTAGACCCAAGCTAGAATGATCTGAAGAATCTCAACTGGGGGATAGCCTCCATCAAAGTGGTTGGTGGGAAAGTATATGGATGAGGCATTATGTTTTTCCAGACAGGGTTTCTCTGTGTAGTTTTGGTGCCTGTCCTGGATCTTGCTCTGTAGACCAGGCTGGCCTCGAACTCACAGAGATCCACCTGACTCTGCCTCCCGAGTGCTGGGATTAAAGGCGTGCACCACCACCACCCGGCTGATGTGGGAGGGCTAGGTCTGGCACTAGGTTGGGGCATCTCTTGGAGGATGAAGCTATTTGTTCCTTCTCATTGAGTGCCATCAAAGGCCCTTCATCCTGAAGGATGGTTTCTTGTTGCAAATCAGTTTGATAGGGTAGCATTTCTTTCATTAAAACATGAAGTTCTTTTCCAGAAGCCCCCAGAAGAGCCCAACAGCCAACACAGAGACACACTTGCCACTCTTGAGAAGCACAGGAGGCTGGAAAATTCGAATCTGCTATCTTCAGATTTTGTTTGGTTTGTTTTTTGAGATAGGTTTCTCTGTGTAACCCTGGCTGTCCTGGAACTAGCTCTGTAAACCAGACTGCCCTCTGCCACCCTGACCAGCCTATCTTCAGATTCTAAAGCAAGAAGCAGATGCTAACAATAACTGGGTAAGCAGTTAAAATCTACCAGTGACACAAGACCAAAGGATGGCCCAAAACCAATCTAGACATGTAGAAACTAAGAAACCCTGTCCAAAATCAAGACTGTTCCTGAAATAGGAAGAAGTAACTGAGAGTAATGTAAGAATCAGACACAGGGCAGTGTGGGATATTCCTTTGCCCTGTGTGAATATATGTCACTGTGAGCAGGTTAATAAGGAAGCTGATTGACCTATAGCCAGAGAGGTAGAGGTTAGGTGGCGCTGGCAGACCAAAAGAGAGCATGAAGAAGAGGAGTCTCAGCATCTCAAGGAGATGCTCAGGAGATGAACTTGCCATACCGAGACAAGGTACCAAGCCATGTGGCAGAACATAGAAGAAATATGGGTTAATTTAAGAGTTAGATAGTAACAAGCCTGAGCTAATGGCCAATCATTTGCAATTAATAATGTCTCAGTGTGGTTATTTGAGAGCAGCTGCCAGGACAGAAAAATCCACCTACAGGGCAAGAAGACCTTTTCCTACAGATTCCACATCTTCTGGTCTAGAAGTCATGAAAATATATTGTCTACACAGAGTGAACGGTTTCAACTAGAAATAGAGCCAAATACTGTGCCACAGGCCTTATAATTCCAGTACTAGTGAGACCGAGGCAAGAGGGCTGCCCCCAAATTGAAGAGCAACCAGGGCTACACAGCAGTACTTTGCTCAGGCCCCAATTATATAAACTAAATTTAGAAACAAGTCCTTGGGCTGCAAAAGGATGTAAAACTACTTTTTTTGTTCATTTTATCTGTTGACTGGGTGCTTGGTAGTTTAATTTGTGTGTGTGTGTGTGTGTGTGTGTGTGTGTGTGTGTGTGTGTGTGTGTGAATATATAGCCCAAACTGGCCTTGAACTTGAGGCAATCCTCCTGCCTTAGCTCCCCAAGACCTGGGATTATAAGCATGTACCACCATGCATGGCTGTTTTATAGTTCTGAATCGTTCACTTAGCGTGTTTGAGTACTCACTCAGATTTCCATATAGAAGCATGTATTCAAAACCTGTAAACCATTCCTCTGGGATTAAAAAAAATGTGTGTTTTGAATTATGAAAGGGGCCAGTGAGACTGCTCAGTGGATAAGCCTGGTAATCTACGCTCAACTTCTGGAACCCACATAAATGAGTGACTCCACAAAGTTGCCCTCTGATCTCTATATACACACACGTGTGTACACACACACATACACACAGAAATCTTTATAAAATTCTTTTACTTCCTCTGGGATAGCTCTTGGGGGTGGGGTTGCTGTTTTATGACAGGGTCTCACTGTGCAGCCAACTGGCCTGGAACGCACAGAGATCTACCAGCCTCTGCCTCCCAAGTGCTAGGATTCAAGTGTGTTACCACACCCTGGATGTAGCTTTATTTCTTACCTTTCTTAGCACGTAAAATTATCGATTTGTTCTTTTTATTGCCACACATGGTGTCTACAGGATTTATCTCCTGGTTGACCCAGGAGTAATTTGGCTTCCCTGCGACTAAAGCTGGGCATGGTGGCACATACTTTTAATATCCCAGCATTCAGAAGGCGGAGGCAGGCAGATTAGGAGTTCCAGGCCAGCCTGGTCTACATAGCAAATTCTGGGCCAGCCGAGCCTAAATTAGAGACTGTATCTCAAAAACAAAACAAAACAAACAAAAAAGGCACATAAAAATCCCATGACTAGATTCTGTGGAGTGTTGGGAGACAAAACTATTTCCAACCTTTCCCTGTTAATTGATTTAGAAAACTCTAAATTGAGGCATCTTATTAGCAGTACACTGAGCTCTCCTTTCTCCAAGATGCACCGGCCGTAATCGCCCTACGCTAATGGGCTCCTTGTATTATTTCCATTCCTGTGGTTGCTTGCCAGCACAAACTCCCTGATGATTAATAGCGGGTAAGGGCCGAGGGACGGCTTTTCTACATTTATTATGTTCACACGCGTTCCTCTATTGCGCCGTCTGGGAGGCTGAACGGTAGCTGGATCGTGACGTACGCTCCTGCCACATCCCTTGTAGGGCTTTTCCTTGGAACAGCTCACCTGATGTTGACTCAGTTGTGAGCAATGGCTGGAGGCTTTCCCACATTCCTTGAACTCGTATGGCTTCTCATGGGTATGGATTTTATGATGGACCGTGAGATGTGAGACCCGCTTGAAGGCCCTACTGCACACCGTACACTGGTAGGGTTTCTCCCCGGTGTGAATTCTCTGATGTTGCTTAAGCTGCGAGTTCACTCGAAAGGTCTTGCCACATGCCTTGCACTCATAAGGTTTCTCTCCAGTATGAATTCGCCGATGTCGGATAAGAGTGGATCCTTGGTTAAAAGCCTTCCCACAGTCTTTACATTCGAAGAGTTTCTTGCCAGTGTGGACAGTCTGATGCTGAATCAGCTGAGACCTATGACTAAAGGTCTTCCCACACTCCTTACACACGTAGGGCTTTTCACCGGTATGAATCCTGTGATGGACTTTAAGATGCGAGATCCGATTGAAGGCCTTGCCACAGTCCTTACATTGATAGGGTTTCTCCCCGGTATGGATTCGCTGGTGCTCAATGAGCTGTGAGCTCCGACTGAAGGCTTTAGCACAGTCTTTACATTCATAAGGTTTCTCACCTGAATGAACCCTCTGGTGTTGTATGAAATTTGAGCCAGAATTGAAGGCCTTCCCACATTCTTTACATTCATAAGGCTTCTTGCCAGAATGAATATTCTCATGCTGGATTAGTCGTGAACCGTATTTAAAAGCCTTCCCACACTCCCTACATTTGTAGGGCTTCTCACTAGTAGGAATTCCTTGATTGATGCGGAATTCCTTGTGCCACAAGTCTTTTTTGCGTTTATTATATCGGCAGGACTTTCTCTGGGAAAAAGTAAGAGGTGCTTGCTGCTTTAAAGCGGGCATTTCCTCATGACTGATTAACACGGGACTGGCATTTCTGTCTGGATTTCCTGGTTCTCTGTCAAACAGGCCTTCGTCTTCCCCATCATCCTGGAAGCTCGAGCCCTCAAGACCACAGCTTGCAAGGCCTCCCATTATCCCCCACCGTGGCGACTCCATTTCATTAACGTGTGGCTTTGCAGACAGTATTTTGGCACCGTATCCAGGTTCCAATGCTGAAACGGAAGTGAAACGGAAAATGGTCATTTTTCTTTTTCCAGGAGAAGAACCTACGGTGGAAGCTGGCAGGTTCTCGGGGGATCACCAATGAGAGACACACGCCTCTGCTCACGCCTCCTCCCTGCCACCGCTCAGCATTCTCGTCAGGGTTCCCAACCTGGCGGTGTCTGTCTCACACAAGCGTCCCACGAGGACAGCTGGAAAGGCAGGAGCCTTCAAACATGCGACTGTTTCGGGGAAGATTTCTTTCCAATGTCTAGCCAAGCAATCATGGGGGGAGGCGGGCATGAAGAGTCATTTCTGTTTGTGGGTGATCTGGCCGAGCAAAACACAGCTAAGATTGCCCTTGGAAGTACCCTGATGTTTATTAGATTCTAACTTGTGTTGGGGGCCCAGCACCTATAATTAATTACCTGTTCATGGTTTTATTCACTATGACTAATGACCTTTCTTTGTTTTTTTTCTTTTCTTTTGTTGTTGTTGTTTTGGTTTTGGTTTTTTTGAGACAGGGCTCCTTTGTGTAGCCCTGGAACTCGCTCTGTAGACCAGGCTGGCCTCGAACTCACAGCGATCTGCCTGCCTCTGCCTCCCAAGTGCTGGGATTAAAGGCGTGGGCCACCACTACCCAGCCACGAATGACCTTTCTAATAAATCCTTGCCAGACTTTTAAAAAGTATTGGAAGCTCCGACACCTATACACTCTTGACTATGGCTAAGCAACCCGAAATCAGGCATACAGAGAGGTGGAGGAGGCAACATTAGAAATGAGGAGCGGGAGGAAAGCAGTGTTTCGATGCTTCTAAAACATCAGTGTAGTTTTGACCCATGTTTAGAAACACACTAGCAGATTCCACAAAAGCAGAAATATAATCAAGAGTGACTTCTGCCAATGGCCAGCTTCCCGGTAGGGCTTCAGGGCTTGTGCAGGAACAGGGAACAGGTACAAGAACCCGTCCTCTTGATTTGGTGGTGGTAACACAGGCGTACAAACCTGCCAGCGTTCATCAGTACTGCACGTAAGGGGTGTACATTTTATCCGGTGTAAATTATACTCTGCAAAACTCATGCGGATTCTGCCGGATGCACCGAGGAGGGATCAGGTGATGGTTGCCAATGTATGCTTAAAGAATGGTTTAGATGGTAGCTTCTGTTATGTGTATTTTATCATACCTTTAAAAAGAAGTGATGGGAAGGGTGTGTGACTGGATCGACCTGCCTGAGTACCTAAGGGCATGTGTGGGAGAAAAAAATAAACCAAAGGGCACGCTGACACACTTGCCTACCAGGACATGGTAACAACACAGCAGCTATCCTTTGGTACATCCGGTCACCACCTTCTCCTGTGGTTTCCTCTAAGCTGAATCGTAAGTAACCACCATGGCCACTGCCAACTCTGGAACTTTGCCATTATTTAAAAGGAATGTTGAAAAAAGAATGACCTTGTGTCTCGTTTCGAGCTCAGTTTACTCGGGGATGAGACCCTTCTACAACATCATGTTTTGCTCTTATCCAGATTATAAGCAAAAACTGCATGGGGGTGGGGGGCAGGCAAGATAGCGCAGTGGGTAAGTACACCTGCCACGAAAGCCTGACGACCCGAGTTCAATCCCAGGACCCAGAAGTCAGATGCCCTGGCTCACATCTGTAATGCCAGCACTCCTACAGTTAGATGAGAGGCAAAAACAAGAGAATCAGCTGGAAGCTCCTGGAACTATCCTGGATTTCGAAGCCTGGCCAAAATGAGAAACTTCTTCTCAAAATGAGAAGCCTCAGGAAGGTGAGAGATCTGCTCCCAAAAGTTGTCTCCAAATGCGTGTACTGACATTCCACACACACACACACACATAAGGAAAATACTTTTTAAAGGCTCCGTGGTGTACTTCATCCAATCCTACCTGGCCCGTGAAGTGGCCAGCTACACTGTAACCACAGCAACCGACCTCACTGAGTTAAAGACTCATTTATATGATGGCGCAAGGAACCATGGGCCAAAGTGACGACTGCTTCTGCGTACATTCACAAAGCTCGTGAAGCAGATGGCCCCAGAGGACCACACAGACCCTGCGTCACATCAGTTTCACTTTATTATTTTTATTTATTTATTTATTTATTTATTTATTTATTTATTTATTTATTTATTTATTATTTTGGTTTTTCGAGACAGGGTTTCTCTGTGTAGCTTTGCACCTTTCCTGGAACTCGCTTTTGAGACCAGGCTGGCCGCGAACTCATGGAGATCCACCTGCCTCTGCCTCCCGAATGCTGGAATTAAAGACGTGGGCCACCACCTCCCGCTCAGTTTCACTTTATTTGTGAACGGACTGAGAGAAAGCTACAGAGGTATACAAAAAGGTCACAAACTAGAAAAGCAATAGGTGTCTGCTGGGGCCTGACCACATGGAGAGACAGACTCCAAATACTCGGGTGCCCACTTACATGCTGACCCACTCAGAGGCTAGAACAGCTGGTTATCGTGTTACAAAGGACGGCGGCCAGGAGTGCAGCCTGATGTACAGAAGACTGTGCGAACAGCCGAGGACATCGACACGGACACAGTTGCAGGAACTACGGTGACTTTGAGTGCTTGCTCTCTTCCGGCCGTGTGGGAAAAACACTTTGGCTACCTCTATAGAAATGCCTCTGAGAGCACTCCTTTCTCCAAGATGCCGTTCTCTCTCCCGGATCCACCTAGCATGACTGGGGTTACTCCAGGGGCACGTTTTCACTCTTCTAAGTAAGGCCTTCCGTAATGCCATACTATATAAAACTATCTGAAGAGCGTTCTACTGGTGATTTCTGCTTAACTCTTAACGCCACAATATGGCAATAATACGGAAGTCTCCTGGGTTTCTAGTCCCAGCACTCACCTGAACGCAGGCCTCCTGCTGTGCCCCTCTCCTCTAGCCAAGGCTCCCTTCCTTGCTCTAGGATGGCTATCACATCGGGTTTGGATATGGTAAGACCTGAAGAAGAGGAAAGAAAAACTACACACCATATGGTCAGACTGAGAGGCCTTGGAATTCAGATCCAGGGCTCTGTCACTGAGCAGGGAGAGAGTTGCAGAAAGGACGAAAAGAAAACCTAACAGTCGGGGACCCGACTTCAAGCAATTGGCTGCTGCCTTTTGTATACTCCGGAGTGGGCGGTCGTGGAACTGAAAGGTACCAATAGCTGACAATAGGCAGGGGCATGCCCAGGAAGACCCAGACTAACGGACCATAGCTGACAAGGCAGGGGCATGCCCAGGAAGACCCAGACTAACGGACCATAGCTGACAAGGCAGGGGCATGCCCAGGACGACCCAGACTAACGGACCAGACCACTTTACCCAGTGAGACCAGATGGCCGTAGTTTTCCAGCATCACCTCTCTGTACAAGTCCTTCTGAGCAGGCTGGAGGCACTCCCATTCTTCGTGGGAGAAAGTTACGGCCACGTCCCTGAACAGTTCTGAACCCTGAAACAAGAGGGGTGAACGGCGCGTGACTATTTCATTCAAGGGGGTGTTTCCCAGTGGGGTGAGAGGAGCTGGAGGAGGTCTCTGGAGAAAGGGGTGGTTCTGGTGAACAAAGCAGCTGGGGTTGCTTGTCAACAACAACAAAAAAACAAGCACGAGGAAGACACAGTCTTAAAATATTTTCATACACTCCATTTTGCTGCAGACCACCACTCCTATGTATAGGTCTGGGATGAAAATTAAAGGTTAAATGGAGTTTTCATAAATTCTCAGTTCAGGTTAGAAGTATCGTTTCTATTTTGTGACAAAGATACTTGATGAACTTTTCCCTAAAGATTTTAAGAAAATCTTTTAAAAAACCATAGCCACCATGGTACCACACGCCTGTAATACCAGCACTCCAGAAGCAGAAGCAGGTGAATTACTGTGAGTCTGAGGCCACAGTCTCATCTACAAACTGAGTTCCAGGCCAGCTAGTACTACACAGTAAGACCCTGTCTTGGAAGAAAAACCTGTGTATCTCAGAGGGAGGAGCTTCATCTTAGTCAAGAGTTTGTTGCCAAGCTCAGTTCACCATGACATCAGAACATAGCACAAGCACCTTCTTCATGAGACAATGAATGAAGACTACTTTCATTGACTGTACAACTTCCTAAATGAAAAGAATAAAACATCCTCCTATTTTGGAACCGAAGTACGGATCGAATCTCTAAAGCTCTTCCAAGCTCTGAGAACCCACCCATCAACCCATCAGGCTGAGAATCTCATTTGCTATTCCCATGAGCCTCAGCTCTGTATTTCTCTTGTGCTTAAGCCGAAGAAGATAATGGAGAAAGACCCGAAGGTTTGGTGTAACCTCGAATCAGATCATACTCGGGCATCTAATCTCTGGATTCCCAACTAGGTCTCCACCACACCCAAATGTCAATCTCTTCCACAGGCTGAAAGGGTGACGAATGCCACCTCCTTGTTTCCCTGTGTGACCGTTCTCTCTTCTTTCAAATCTTAGCTCCTACAAGGATGCTCCCATCTTATGCAGGGAAATGGAGGTCTGCTCAGAAAATCTCACTACAGAATGAATCTACAGCACTCCAGAATGACGTGTGTCAGAGAAGATGGAGCAATAAGAAAGGGCTTAGCTTGGGCTGGGCGGCAGTGGTGGCACACTTTTAAACCCAGCACTCAGGAGGCAGAGGCAGGTGGATCTCGGTGAATTCGAGGCCAGACTGGTCCAGAGAGTGACTTCCAAGACAGCCGGGGCTACACAAAGAAATCCTGTCTCAAAAAACCAAAACATAGCCCAGCCTATCATCCTACCATCTTGTTTACTCCCTAAAACAGACCTCAGGGGACCAGATTAACTGGTGGGATCTGGGTGGGAAGTTTCAGGATAACAAATATTTACATGATTTTAAAAACTCACGAGAGGCATGACTTCCGGGAGTTCAAGGGCTGATGGGTCTTCCTCTTGGGGAAGGACAGAGTCCTTAGATGTCAGAGCTGAGGGAGGAAAGAGCAAACACGAAGGTCTAAGCCTGCGTGGAAGCTCCCTGAACGCCAGGGTCATGTTTGCACCTGTTTCTGACCGCCCGTTAACTTATAGAGAGCTAGGATAAACCGATACCCAACACCAGCAGCCTGCTTTAGCTGCTGCTGAGGTGGCACAGCATGAGTGGTCCTTTCTCCCCCACTTTCCTTAAATTCTGCAGGTGGTGCAAAACTCAGGGGTCCTCAGACCTGTCCCAGTGATGGAGACCCATACATTACTCAAAGGACAGGAAAGCTCTCCTCACCTAGGGAGTGAGTAAGGAGAACTTGCATAATGTACGTAGTCCTAGACCTGAAATGAAGCATTCACAGGACTCAGCCATTTAATCTCCCACACAGCAAATGGAACCACTCTGAAGTCACCCTGGCTATTTCTCCAACTTCCAAATTCATAAAGAACTCCACAGCTCAAACTGGGCCTACCTGGTGTCAAGAATTGGACAATTAGATGGGCGGCGCCAGGACTCCATCATCAGAACATAAACATATCCTTCCAGAGACACAGCAGTCATGTCTGTTGAAGAAAAATGCACCAAATTAGTACATAAATAGGTTAAGACTGCAAGTAGGTAAGTGTGGAATTGATTTTAGCATAGCCACAATAATAGAATATGACACCAATAATCAAACTTGAGTTTGAGGGGGTAAGAAATGGCTCAGTGGTTAAGAGCACTTGCTGCTCCTGCAGAGAGGACTTGGGTTCAGTTTCCAGCACCCACATCAGGCAATTTGCAACTGCCTGTAACTCCAGCTCCAAGAGATCCCACATCCTCTTCTGGACTCCTCAAGCAACCGCACTCACAATCACAAACCCACTCACACACAATCTTTAAAAACAAAATGACGGGCTGGAGAGATGGCTCAGAGGTTAAGAGCACTGACTGCTCTTCCAGAGGTCCTGAGTTCAATTCCTAGCAACCACATGGTGGCTCACAACCATCTATAACAAGATCTGGTGCCCTCTTCTGGCCTGCAGTCATACATGCTTTATACATAGTAAATAAATAATCTTTAAAAACAAAATGATATTGAGGGCTGGGCATAGTGACACACACCTTTAATCACAGCACTCAGGAGGAAGAGGCAAGTGTATCTCTGTGAGTTCCAGGCTACATAGACTTTCCCTCTCAAAAAAAAAATTTTTTTTAAAGAAATTAAAAGCATCAGTTATTTGCTGGCAGACTTTTCTTTCCTGGCCGCCATTCCCAAGTTATCACACAGAGGATTATATTAATTACAAATGCTTGGCAAATAGCTCAGGTTTGTTACTACCTCTTACGTTTAAATTAACCCATATTTCTTATCTATGTTTTTCCACGTGGCTTGGTACCTTTTCTCAGTACGGCATGCCCATCTTGTTTCTATTTGCTGGCGAATACTCAGCTCTGCCCTTCTTCCTCCGAGCAATCTCAGTTTAGCTCTCCCGCCTAAATATATTCTGTTCAGCTATGGCCAGTTCAGTCACCTTCTTTATTAAAATAATCACAGTGACATATATTCACACAGTATAAAAGATTATTCCACAGTTATTGCCGAGCGATGGCGCACACCTTTAATCCCAGCTCTCAGGAGGCAGAGGCAGGAAGATCTCTGAGTTTGAGACCAGCATGGTCTACAAAGCTAGTTCCAGGATGAGCTACACAGAGAAACCCTATCTCAAAAAACAAAACAAAACAAAAACAAACAAACAAAAAAAAAACCCCAAAAAACAAAACCATCAGTTATTAAGAAGTTATTCACAACTAGATCATTTGCACAATTAAAGAACATTCAGCAAAAAGAAATCCAACCATTACTGGTACATGGGTTCAAAACAAGAAAACAAAGCATGGAAGAGAAAAACATCCTAGGTGGCTAATGAAATGGCTCACTGGGTAAAGGCACTTCTGTAAAGTTTGATTCCCACAACCCACATGGTGGAAGGAGAGACCCACTCCTACAAGCTGTCCTCCGACCTCCACTAGGGTGTTTATGGCACACAATGGCCCCCACAAAAACCAACAAAAAAAAATCCAAAGTTTTGTAGTGTTACCATTTAACCACTTCTTGAGTTCATTAAAGAAATGCTACCTTGTAAAGGATCATAAAGGAATACCTGTCACGTCACAGACATTTCTAGTTTGTAAGTGAAATAATTATGAAAGGTCCTTAGCGTGATGTAATGGGAAGTGCGCCCTTGTTACAAGCACTTTTATAAGCACCATTTCATCACCGGCACAACATCCTATCGTAGGGACAGCCCAGGACTCACTCAACACTGTCTTCACTGCTGGACAACGGACCTAAAACAAGATCATTTAGATGGCCCTAAGTGTTGCTTCTAAACCAGTGGCTCTATGGTTCTAAATGTTTTTGGGGTCCTGCAACATATATCATATAAACCAAGATCTCCCTTTAAAAGGCTATACTCACACTTGGGTTTGTCTTATTCTTTTCTAAATGTCTATTAAGTCCTGTGTTTAACCCTGTTTAAAAATGTAGGGGGCTGAACCCGGGCGGTGGTGGCGCCTCTGTGAGTTCGAGGCCAGCCTGATCTACAGCGCAAGATCCAGGACAGGCGCCAAAACTACACAGAGAAACCCTGTCTCGAAAACAAAAACAAAAACAATGTAGGTGCTGAGGAGGTGGCTCAGCGGGTTCAAAGAACTTGCTGCCCTTGGGGAGGACCCATGTTAGGGTTCCAGCACCCACATGGCAACTACCAACCCTATAACTTCTGGTCTCTGTGGACACTGCATGCAAGCAACACACACACACACACACACACACACACACACACACACACACACACACACACTACACCACACCACACACACACACACAAGTAAATCCTTTTAAAAATTTTTACTGTAAATGTACTTTAATCAACTCAAGATCTGCTCTAATATGTAATAATATATATGTATAATAAAATACTTCGTCTCAGGATACACAAAGGCAAACGTAGTGTTAAACGCAAAACATCCTTAATTTCAGAAGGTGGAGGAACCTTCCCAAACTGCCCTAGGTCTACCAGGTTAGCTGAGAAATTGGGCACAAGAAGGGGGCACCAACTGAGCGCTAGCCGCGGGGACGACGGGAAATGTAGTCCAGGACCGGGAAGCCTATGAAAAACGGTGGGTCCAGGCATCGCGATTAATCTGAAGGCTGAGACTCTTGGTCCGCGGCGCCTGCTCCTTACTCACCGCGGAGCTTCCGGATAACTCCATTTGTTTCCTCCTTGGTCTGCCTGCCCACTGCCCACAGCCCGATTACCGCCTCAATACCAGCGGACTCGCTGCTCGATGCCGGAAGAAGGCGCAAGCGCAGAAGCGCCTCTGGCGCTAACGTCGCAGTCCTTTCTGGGAAATGTAGTCTCCAGGCTGCCAAGCGGCCTAAGCAGGTGTAAGGGGTTTTGTGAGCCTATGTGCTGAGATGTGGAAGGGTGTTCGAATCCCTAATCCCGTAGTCTTCTGCTGAAAGTCGCGCGTGATTCCTTCTCTGGCTATGAGTGCGTGGCCATGGCAGTGTATACAGTAACTCTTGGGACTAAGTGTGCTGTTTGATTTTAATCCTGTGTGAGTTGTTTGGTATGCAAACTGGGCACGGTTAACCGTGGATGCACACTTGTGAAAATGTGACTGAAAAGTTTTCCATTTATAGAAGATCTACAGCTAACATTTCAATTAATTGGGAAACAAAACAAAACCCTACTGTTGTACACCCAAGATTGAAGCAAGGTAATGTAGACACCACAAGATAAGAAATAAAAGTTTATTTTTGCAGATGATATATGATTAGCCATGGTGTATCTTCACAGGAATAGAGCATTGATTTTTTTGTTGGTTTGTTTTGGTTTTTTGTTTTTTTTTTTTTAGTGTGTGTGTGTGTGTGTGTGTGTGTGTGTGTGTGTGTGTAGGAGTGAATGCTGTCAGAAGAGGGTGTTGGGTCCCTTGAACCTGGAGTTAGAGTGCCATATAAAGCTATGTTGTGGGATATTTGCTCACACCTTGGATTGGGGGCCGGAACCAATGACTAGTTGACAGGAATTAGTCATAGAGAGGACAGAGGAGACTTACAGAAAGGAGTAGAGAGGGACTGAGAGATCCAAGGTGTTTTTGTAGTTTTTTGTTTTGTTGTGTTATGTTTTTCTTTCTTTCTTTTTCTCTTTTTCTTTTCTTTTTTTCAGAGCTGAGGACTGAACCCAGGGCCTTGTGCTTGCTAGGCCGAATGTCGTTTATTGAAGGAGGGAGGAGGTCTTGAATAGAGGCTTACAGAACAATGGGAGAACCCTGGAGGGCAGAAGTTCACTACAGATGTTTTACAATCTTGCATCTAAGCTGTTAACGCCCATTATGCCGGACACATAGACAAGGAATTTCCCTTAGGCATTCAGGAGGGTGAAACCCTGGAGGGAATTGGCATAGGGAGGATATCAAGGTCAAGGTCAGCAAGCAAGGCAACAGTTACCCAAAATGGGGGGGGGGGCTACAGGTCCCCCTTTTACTAAAAAAATGAGCTTCTAACTTAGGTTGCATGGGACATCGGCAGGTCTGGAGACGCCTGCCCAGGCCAAACAGGCACTCTGTCTTAGGTTGGTGAGCGCCCCCCAGGAATTACCCATCTCTGAATACTCATTATCATTCAGGCTGAATCATGTGTGAGCTGCAGAGTTAACTGCTGCCAAAGATCTCAAAGTGGCGCTGGGCTTGCAATCTGTGTGTTTGATACAGAAAAGACCAACAGAAGTCTTAACCCACCCATAGCCAGTAGGCTAAAGGCAACTGAGCCATTCCCTTCCTTAACCAGCCTTATTGCAAATTGGAGTCCTTGTAAGATGGTATCCCAAAACCACATGGAACTTGAGTTTATATATTTATAGTTTTAAAAGCCAATCAAAATGTATATAACTATTGAATTAAATTTATCATGCCTAATAAAACCTAATAAAATGAAAGATTAACTAACTGTGGTAGCTACTTTTGTTGCCAGGGTCTCCACTATGCTGGCTGTAGTAAGCAATTGTGAAATGGTAATCCCAGAAACAGTAGCAGCGGTGACTGCCACTGCTATAACAGCAACAACAGCAGCAGCAATGTCAAATTCTCTTCTGGATCGTGTGGACATCCACTGGCATGGATACAACTCCAGGAACACAAACTGCCAAGGTCCATTTTTCTTGATCCCAGCATGACTTATTCAGGCAGCTCTGCAAAAGAACAAATAAGAACCATAAAGAAAAAACAGGTAGCTCACAAGGAGCATAACTAATGGTCTTATAATGGCTACATTTAGGCTGATAATTTTTTTGGGGGGGGGGTTTCAAGACAGGGTTTCTCTGTGTAGCTTTGCACTTTTCCTGGAGCTCACTTGGTAGCCAGGCTGGCGTCGAACTCACAGAGATCTGTCTGGCTCTGCCTCCAAGGGCTGGGATTAAAGGCCTCCAATGCCCAGCTAGGCTGATAAATTTTAAGATATCTTCAAAGGGTGCTAAATCAATTTCAAGAGGCCAATAAATGTCGCACAGAGACACTCCTGAAAAGTATGTATTACACCAGCTTGAAGAGGATTTTGAAAATGAAAAGGCTTAGCTGGCATGCAACTATTAACAAATAGAGGTCAGTGACCTTCAGGGTTATCCTTACTCTCCAAGGTGTCTGGGTGACACATTCTCAAACATACTTGAAAAAGCAGTTACCATACATTACCTTCTGGAGAATCCAACCACATGGTTACAGTTCCTAGGCTTAAGTTAATGCTTGCCAAAGTTGGCCATATCGGGCTTTCAGTCCCATTGGCATCAGAAGTGGAGAGTTTTTCATGAAAGCCAATAGGTCTCTGCTATGTTGGGCTTCAGCAGCAGCCACAGGGTGCACTCAGCACTCAGGAATCCAAAGAGGAACCTCATTGTCCTGAGGAAAGACATAAACAGATCCCGGGCCACGCCAACACTGGATTGGGTCCCCTCCAAGTGCCAGTAGAAAGATCCTTCCATTGCACCAGAGGGTGATTTGTAACAGGAGCCCTCCGGTGCTTATCTGCATTGGATCCTCCAGCAGAGTCCACCAATAAAAAATTTAAAATATGTAAAACAAGGGAAAGAATAGAATGTGGAGAGGAATGAAGAATCCTAGTTCCCCCTTTTTACTTTAGCAAAATATGTTTGTTTGGGTTTTTCTTTCTTTTTTTTTTTTTCCATCACAGGCAATTTATTTTGTTCTATTCATTCACAGTTAATACAGAAAATACTTGGAAACATTTCCATATAATGTTTGACACAGAAATCATCAAATAGAAGTATACAATGTTGACAGGAGGCAGTACATTTATAATTTATAACCCCAAATGTATTTATAAATTAGAAATGGAAAGATCTACAAATGAAATTATGAAGGTTCACCAAAGTCATTTAACCTGTCAGTTTCTCATTCATTTTTATGTCTTAATAATATTCTATTGTATGAATAAGCCACATTTTATTTCTCTCCAGTATTTGATAGCTATTTGAGTTGTTTTAACTTTTTTACTATTAGCAACACACTGCTGTAAACTTTCATGTACATGTTTCATAGGTGCACATTTTCAGTAGTTTGAGGATATATTCCTAAGGGTAGAATTGTTGAGTAACAGAGTAACAATGTTTTGCATTTTGACCAACCACCAAACTGTTTTGCCAAAGTGGCACACCATTTTACAATCTCACCAAATCCTTGTTTTTAAGGCTCTGATTTTTGTACAAAAGCATTCAATCATTCTGTCAGACCAAACCAGGAAAAGTAAGCTATAGTTCAGAGCTGTTCTATTCCATTTACTATGCAAAGCCATTGTTGGCGTTTGCAACTCTCAGCCCTTTTGAGTATTCTTGCAGTGTTCACCTTTTCCTCCACCACATTTTTTTTCTTCTTTCTTTCAGGTTTATTTCTATCTATTACAAATGTATAAAAAATCCTCCATCAACGCTGCTGTTAGCAGCAAAACTTTGAGAAATATACCTTTGGTTTCCTCAGAAAAGGAACACATATTGCACTGTAAAGTTTATAAAATTGGCGCAAAACATTGTGATAATGTTACAATACCAGTTTTAAGAGTTCAGTGACTAATGGGGAGCCGATGGGATACATGCAGAACTGTGAAAGCGATCTCACTTAGCCAGCTGTACACGTAGACTGTAAATCTACATTCAGATCATTTCTGAACTAAGACTATCATCTCAGTTTATCTGTTGAGGTCAACCAGGAAACCCTAGAATATACCTTGATTTTTGCAAAAAACAAAATAGGGGGAGGGGTTTCTTCAGCATTTCAGTCCACGAGTAACAGTATCCTAACAGGCAAAGTGTTCTCTCACTGTCAACATAGAATGAATTGCTGCTGGAGGTCAACTTGGGTTTTAATTTGCATTAGCACTTACATGCATAGTAGTCCAAGTTGTTGACCTCATGACTTTAAAAAGTAACTCTAAAAAAGTAAAATGGCCCTTCTTGGAAGACTAAAGAAAGACATCCAGCCACAGTTGTAAAAAGTCTCATCAAAACAATATACCCTTTTATGAATTACACCTCAATTTAAAAAAAAAGGAGCCCCAAATAAGCAGCAGCTCTGAAAGAGAAAATATAACTTAAGATATTTGAAAAAATACTTGCAGCTTGATCTGCACTGACAATGATTGTCGAAGCCTAGAATTCAACATTTACAAATTCTCATTCACACACACAAAACACACTATTATCACACAACTTGTGTCTTGAGAGAATCTTTTGCTTTTTTTTTTTTTTTTTTTTTTTTTTTTTTTTTTTTCTTTTTTTTTTTTTTTTTTTTTTTCGAGACAGGGTTTCTCTGTGTAGCTTTGCGCCTTTCCTGGAACTCACTTGGTAGACCAGGCTGGCTCGAACTCACAGAGATCCGCCTGCCTCTGCCTCCCGAGTGCTGGGATTAAAGGCGTGCGCCACCACCGCCCGGCTGAATCTTTTGCTTTTTAAATCTTTGGCCTCCCAGTCAATCCCAAGTTCAACCAACTTTAACTAAAACTTCACTCAGAATTTCACCCACACATTAATGCTTGTCGTATCTTTCATCAACTGTCAAAATCTGAAGCCTGCTCAGAGATCACCAGGTAAAAGAAAATAAATGAAATACACAGAGGTTATTTCAAAACAGAACATGACCATCATCCAAAAAAAAAAAAAAATGTCACGATTCCCGATTGGGATCATCTTTTGTTTCCCACGTTGGACTATTTCACACTCCGGCATTGGCCAAAGGACACGAGAGCTGGTTCTGGAGCATACAGTTTCTCACACAGATGTCCCAGAGGAACACAGAGACAAAGTCACGTGAGGCCTCTCCGTACAGAGACTGTCTCACAGGGCAGTGAGGGAGGACACCCACTAGTTTGTGGAGATCCCTGAGAGAGTATGATTCTTAAAATCTGGACTGTACATAATTCACATCAGCCTGTTCAGGTACTTACTGGAAGAAAGATGCAGCTGTTTGCCAGAACTCAGCACCCCATTCTAGATCTCTGCTGCTTAGTCTCCGTCACGGATTTCCGAGTTCTGGTAGTTACTGGACACTGAGGCATTGCCACAAGACTTCTTCTCTTTTGAAACATCCTTTTTCTCTAGATATTAGGATAGCTACACCAGCTTGTTTCTTAGGTCCATTTGCTTGGAAAGCCTTTTCCCAGCCCTTTACTCGGAGGTAGTGTCTATCTTTGAAGTTAAGGTGTGTTTCTTGTATGCAGCAGATGGATGGGTTCTGTTTTCTTATCCATTCTGTTAGCCTATGTCTTTTTATAGGTGAGTTGAGACTATTGATATTGATGGATATTAATGACCAGTGATTGTTAATTCCTGTTATTTTTTGTGGTTGTGTTGTGTTGTCCTTCTGTGGTGTATGTTGGTGTGGGATTATCTATTGCTTGATTTTTCATGGATGTGTTTAGCTTCTGGGTTGAATTTTCCTTCTAGTACTTTCTGTAGGGCTGGGTTTGTAGACAGGTATTGATTAAATCTGGTTTTATCTTGGAATATTTTGTTTACTCTGCCTATGGTGATTAAGAGTTTTGCTGGGTATAATAGTCTGGGTTGGCATCCGTGGTCTCTTAGTGTCTGCATGAGATTTGTCCATGATCTTCTAGCTTTCATAGTCTCTATTGAGTAGTCTGGTGTTATTCTGATGGGTTTACCTTTATAGTTACTTGGTCTTTTTCCTTTGCGGCTCTTAATATTTTTTCTTTGTTCTGTGTGTTTAGTGTTTTGATTATTATGTGGCGAGGGGACTTTTTTTTGGATCCAGCCTATTCGGTGTTCTGTAAGCTTCTTGTATCTTCATAGGTATTTCTTTCTTTAGGTTAGGAAAGTTTCTTCTATGATTTTGTTGAATATATTTTCTGTGCTTTGAGTTGGTATTCTTCTCCTTCTTCTATCCCTATTATTCTTAGGTTTGGTCTTTTCATGGTGTCCCAAATTTCCTGGACGTTTTGTGTTACGACTTTTTTGTCTTTAGTGTTTTCTTTGACTGACAAATCTATTTTCTCTATCGTGTCTTCAGTATCAGAGATTCTCTGTTCCATCTCTTGCAATCGGTTGGTTATGCTTGTTTCTGTAGTTCCTGTTCGTTTTGTCAGGATTTCTATTTCCAGCATTCCCTCAGCATGTGTTTTCTTTATTGTCTCAAATTCATTTTTCAGATCTTGGAATGTTTCTTTCATCTGTTTAATTGCTTTTTCTTGGCTTGATTTGATTTCTTCCCATTTTTTGTTCGTTTTTTTCTTCCATTTCTTTAAGGAGTTTTTTATTTCCTCTTTAATGGAGTTTTTCATTTCCTCTTTAAGGGAAGTTTTTATTTCCTCTTTAAGAGAGTTTTTCATTTCCTCTTTAAGGAAAGTTTTTATTTCCTCTTTAAGGTAGTTTTTCATTTCCTCTTTAAGGAAAGTTTTTATTTCCTCATTGAGGAAATGTTTTATTTCTTCTTTAAGGGCCTCTATCATCTTCTTAAAGTCATTTTTAGGGTTGATTTCTTCTGTTTCTTCTGTCATGGTATGTTTAGGTCTTGCAAGTGTAGAATCACTAGGTTCTGATGTTGCCATATAGGTCTTTATGTTATTGCCTGTACTTTTGCGCTGGCATCTACTCATCTTTTCCTCTGTGCGGTGCAGGTGGTGTCTGTGTCTGAGAGTGCCTCTCTTGTTCTAATTTTTAGTCTTGGTTTAGTAGGGGTTCTTGGTTAAATTGGTGCTATTGGGCTGTTTCTTCAGGGACAGCTGATTTCAGTTGGTGAATTATATACTTATGATTCTGGTGATCTGGTTTAGTGGCTGGGTAGCGCCTCCTTCTGTGTTCCCAGGTCACGTTTTGTTCATTTGTCAACTCCTCAGCTGATCTTGTTTCTTCAGACTTCAAACTGTAGGGATCTGAATCCTCTCCCAGATGGGTTTCAGCTGAGCAGGGTAGTCTCACCAACACCTCCAAGTTGTTGGGTTTCACAGGATCAGCAGTTGGGCCCTGGGTTGTCCCAGACAGAGTGCCCAGACTCGCCCTGGTTCCGACCCACGGAGATATTCTCTTCCCCAGGTGTTGGGCCAGGGGCATCCCCGCTCCAAGCTGCGTCCACCCCTCTCCGTCCCCGAGCCTGTCCACCCAGCAGCCTGCCGCCACAGGCCACCTGCATCCACTTGTCTCAACTGCTGGCTGTATGTCCCTGTCAGCTTCCGCTGGGTCTGTCTGCCTCTGCGGGCCGCCACCTGGCCTGTATGTCTCTGCCGGCTGCCACCGCGGGCCTACCCACCTCTGCTTGTCACTGCTGCGGGCCCATCCACCTCTGCGGGCTGCCACTGGGCCTGTATATCTCCGCCGGCTGCCACCGGGCCTGTATGTCTCTGCCGGTTGCCGCTGGGCCTGTATGTCCCTGTCGGCTGCTGCCACTGGGCCCATCCACCTCCGCAGGTCGCCGACCTGCGTCCACCTGTCTCTGCCGTGTGGCTTGTTCATCTCTGTGGGCTGCCGCCAGGCCTGAATGTCTCTGTTGGCTGCCGCTGGGCCTGAATGTCCCGTCGGCCGCCGCTGGGCCCGTCCACCTCCGCGGGCCGCCGCCACAGGCCTACCTGCGTCTGCTTGTCTCCGCCCTTGGGTTTTTCTTTAATAGTTTAAATTTTTCTTTTTTATTTTTATTTTTTATTTTTTTAATTAATTAATTAATTATTCTATTATCAGCTTGATATAGTATAAATTCTTTTCTTAATAGTGAAATGTTTGACTGAGGTTTGCTCAGTAATTAAGTAAAACCAAAACTTATTATAAGCCACAGTCATTCTAGGGTCCCCCTGCTATATATATATCTCCATGGATCTGTGGGTTGCAGTCTGATTGTCCTTTGCTTTATATCTAGTATCCACTTATGAGTGAGTACATACCATGTTTGTCCTTCTAGGTTTGGGTTACCTCACTCAGGATGATTTTTTCTAGTTCCATCCATTTGCCTGCAAATTTCATGCTGTCATTGTTTTTCTCTGCTGAGTAGTACTCCATTGTGTATATGTACCACATTTTCTTAATCCATTCTTCAGTTGACGGGCATCTAGGTTGTTTCCAGGTTCTCGCTATTACAAATAGTGCTGCTGTGAACATAGATGAGCATGTATCTTTGTGGTATGAATCAGCATTCCTTGGGGATATGCCCAAGAGTGGTATGGTTGGGTCTTGAGGTAGTTCGATTCCCAATTTTCTGAGAAACTGCCATACTGTTTTCCACAGTGGTTGTACAAGCTTGCATTCCCACCAACAGTGGAGGAGTGTTCCCTTTGCTCCACATCCTCTCCAACATTGACTGTCATTAGTGTTTTTGATCGTAGCCATTCTGACAGGTGTAAGGTGGTATCTCAGAGTTGTAGCTAGAGTTTTCCTGCCTTGTCCAAAGTTAGGACAAATCTCTCTCACCCACCAGTCCCACAGCTGCTCAGACCCAACCAAGTAAACACAGAGACTTCTATTGCTTACAAACTGTATGGCCATGGCAGGCTTCTTGCTAACTGTTTTTATAGCTTAAATTAATCCATTTCCATAAATCTATACCTTGCCACGTGGCTTGTGGTTTACTGGCATCTTCACATTCTGCTTGTCATGGTGGCAGCTGGCAGTGACTCCTTCTGCCTTCCTGTTCTTTCTTTTCTCCTCTCTGTTAGTCCCACCTATACTTCCTGCCTGGCCACTGGCCAATCAGTGTTTTATTTATTGACCAATCAGAGCAATTTGACATACAGACCATCCCATAGCACACAGTCCTTTTGATTTGCATTTCTCTGATGATTAAGGATGTTGAGCATTTCTTTAAATGTCTTTTAGCCATTTGTGATTCTTGTTTTGTGAATTCTCTGTTTAGCTCTTTAGTCCATTTTTTAATTGGATTGTTCAGTATTTTGATGTCTAGTTTCTTGAGTTCTTTATACACTGTGGAGATCAATCCCCTGTCAGATGTGGGGTTGGTAAAGAGCTTTTCCCATTCTGTAGGCTGTCTTTTTGTCTTATTGACTGTGTCTTTTGCCCTGCAAAAGCTTCTCAGTTTCAAGAGGTCCCATTTATTAATTGTTGTGCTCAGTGTCTGTGCTGTTGGTATTATATTTGGGAAGTGGTCTGCTGTGGGATGTTCTGTATGTCCTGTGGGAGCCCTTCTTGGGTTCTTTGTGGCGTTACCCAGCAGGTCCGCATAGAGGATGATTAGGACCATGGGCCTGAGTGCAGGTGTCTGAGATGGTCTGCACTTGGCTGTGCTGGGGGATGGTCTGTATGTCAAGTTGTTCTGATTGATCAATAAATAAAACCTGATCGGCTGTGGCTAGGCAGGAAGGATAGGCGGGACTAACAGAGAGGAGAAATAAAAGGACAGGAAGGCAGAAGGACTGACTGCCAGATGTCGCCAGCACAAGAAGCATGTGAAGATGCTGGTAAGCCACGAGCCACGTGGCAAGGTATAGATTTCTAGAAATCGTTACTTTAAGATATAAGAAAAGTTAGCAAGAAGCCTGCCATGGCCATACAGTTTGTATGCAATATAAGTCTCTGTGTTTGCTTGGTTGGGTCTGAGCGGTTGTGGGACTGGCGGGTGACAAGGATTTGTCCTGACTGTGGGCAAGGCAGGAAGACTCTGGCAACAGTGGTCTCCAGTGCCAATGCATTCAAGAGTACTTCCTACTTTCTCTTCTTCTTTTTTTAATTTTATTTATTTATTTATTTATTATTTATTTATTTATTTATTTATTTTGAGACAAGGTTTCTCTGTGTAGCTTTGGAGACTGTCCTGGAACTCGTTCTGTAGACCAGGCTGCCTCGAACTCACAGAGATCCGCCTGATTCTGCCTCCTGAGTGCTGGGATAAAAGGCGTGTGCCACCACCGCCTGGCAACAGAGCATTGATTAAGACAATATTTTATTTTATGTGTGCGAGCCTGGGTGTATGTATGTGCACTCCATGCATGCAGTGCCAACAGAGATCTGGAAGAGTGCACAGATCCCTGGAACTGGAGCTACAGGCAGTCCTGCACCACCTGTGGGTGCTGGGAACCAAACCCAGGTCCTCTGGAAGAGCAGAGAGTGCTTTAACCACCGAAGTATTTCTCTGGCTTCAAAGTAAAAACAACTCTCAAAAATAAATAAAAGTTACACTGTTTTAAATAGGTGTACCGTTTCCTAGTTGAGTATTTTCTTCTGTTTAGACATATTGTTCCTGTGTATTTTACTACGATTTTCACTTAAAAATCATTGCATTTTCCCTCAAGATCAAACTTCCCCTCATGTAATGCCTGCCATTAATAATTTTGATGGAATGATTAAATTGTTCCATACATTGAAGTATGACAAAATTCCAAAGAAAAAGACATGAATGAGGTATCAGGGGTAGTTCTCACTAGAGATAAGAGTTAGTAGCCGGGCAGTGGTGGCACACACCTTTACTCCCAGCACTTGGGAGGCAGAGGCAGGCGAATCTCTGTGAGTTCAAGGCCAGCCTGGTCTACAGAGCGAGTTCCAGGACAGCCAGGGATACACACAGAGAAACCCTATCTCAAAAAAAAAAAAAAAAAAAAAAAAAAAGCAAACAAAAACATAGTAAAATACTTTCAGAGAAAAGTTGAACATATATAAGAGGGTATAAAGAACCAGCCTCCTCCATCTTAGGGTTAAAAGCCATCTTATAGTAAAGACAAACTAGGTTCATTGATGATTAAACCTCTCTTTCTCAAGGACTGGGCCATGCTTCACCTGTAACACTAACTACAAATGCTTCTGTGCCGCCTGTTGCAGGAATGGCAATTGTGTCTTTGTTTCAAAAGTTGTTTATAATCATCTTGCAAACCTACCTTTGTTTTGAAAGGTTTTGTGACCACCTATGACTACCCAAAGGGAAAAATCAGTAGCCATCTTGAGAGATGCTTCCCCCTCCCCTCCTCCAAAGGTATTTGCTGACCAGCAGTTTTAGAAGTGACCAGAAGTTGAACTTAAGGCTGGGACAATAAATCTCTGCATCCTGGACTTGGCAAAACAAGACGTGGGGAGTAATGGGCTCAACTGACCAGAAGTTGACCTCAGAGGAGAGTAGGACTGGGACAGTAAATCTGAATGTATATATCCTGGGTTCAGCAAAAGCAGGACATAGGGACTAAAAACTTATGTCTCTGTAGATACCCTGAATCCGGTTAGCCATCAGTAACCTCATGCTTGTAGTTCAGGCAGTAACTTCAAAGGAATACCTCACCCCTAGCCTCCTCTTCCAATCCCAAGCTGTCTGTAAACCCTTCCTATACAAACCCCTTCAAGTGAGTGCTGGGGCCGTTCTCCTCCACCCGCTGTGTCCCTGTGTTGGATGTTGGACAGGCACCAACCTTGCTTGTTTTGTTATTAACCTCTGTGTGCTTGCATCAGATATTGGCTCTGTGGTGGTCTTGCTTGGGGGACTTGCAACCTGGGCACAACAACTACCTTGTTCTGACTACCTACTGTTATGCCCACTTCCTAACCGTGTCTTTGTTTCAGGAGGGACTAACTTGTTATGCTTATGTTCTGCTCCTGTGACAGCCCCGCCCCCTCATTTTACCTGTCTTTCCCCCATTTGGAAAACCCCTGCCCTTGAGCTATAAAAGCCTTGTTTCCCTCACATCCAGAGCAGACCTCTTGAGTTGGGCCTTAGTGGGAGGCAGTCCCTGCACACAAATAAAAAAGCTTGCTTTCATTCATTTGACCATAATGATCTGGGTTGGTGGCTTTTCTCCTCCCATCTTGGGGGTTAACGTATATAACCTAACAATCTTGTTGAACGTTTTGTTTTTTTGAGTCAAGACCTGTGTGTGTGTGTGTGTGTGTGTGTGTGTGTGTGTGGAAAAATCTGGCCTTGGAAGCCCTGTCTGTGCTCACCTTCCTCAATAAGCCAATTAAAAAAATATATAGTGACATGTAGAGAAAGGGGATTTATTAAACGTGGCCGTGCCCGGCAGTGGTGGTGGCACAGACAGATCTCTATGAGTTTGAGGCCAGCCTGGTCTACAGAGCG
The DNA here is from genome assembly GCF_004664715.2 of Peromyscus leucopus. NCBI lineage: Eukaryota > Metazoa > Chordata > Mammalia > Rodentia > Cricetidae > Peromyscus > Peromyscus leucopus. The sequence goes on from NC_051063.1 coordinate 183,726,407, forward strand.
AGTTCCAGGACAGGCTCCAAAGCTACAGAGAAACCCTGTCTTGAAAAACCAAAACCAAAACAATAATAATAATAATAATAATAATAATAATAATAATAATGCCATGTTGGAAAGAGGAAAAAGAAATCCAGTGACACCCCACACCCCCTGTCCTAAATCCATTTTCAGAATCCCGACAAAAGCTTTAGGTGTAAGTAGAGTGTTATGCCCAGATAAGGACCCCCAAAGAGACCACCAGGAGACCAGATATATCCAGAATGCAATAGCAAGGTTTACTTCTTGGGGCAATACGAGCTAGCAAGGAACCCCCGTCCGCAGTGCCCGGTGCAGCAAGGCAGAGAGGAGAGTTCCTCTTTCTTGGGGAGATTAGCTTTTGAAGGCAAAAACCACAAAATTCTTCAGAGAGGAGGGGGTTAGTATGGGTCCACCCTTGATTGGTCCAGTTTTCCTGAGTTTGGACTTTTATCTTATTTTTTGCTCTGTCAGGAGTTTTACAACCCATCTCCAAAATTTGGTCATATTATCTCAGAGGAGGGGGGCGTCTCGTGGTTAGCTACCACCGGACAGTCTGATTTTGTACTTTTAAAACTTCTGACTTCACCCTGTCTGGGAATGGGGAACTGACTTGGTTCTGGCTATTTTAAGATGTCCCTTTCCTCAGTTCTCCGGGCCTTAGGGGGAACTGGGGTGGGGGTCTCTCATAGAGAACAAGAACTGTGCTGAGCAGACAAGTCCTTTGGCTGACTGGTACCAGACTTCAGGCTTTTCCTTCTCCCAGCAGAGATTCCCAGGAAGGTTCCAGTTTCGTGGGTTCCATAGTCTCAGGCGTGATTCCACCCTGTCTATTAACAGTGGTTCTCAACATGTGGGTCACGACACCCTTGCGGGCCCACCTTCCCCTTCACAGGGCTCCCTAAGACCATCGGAAAACACAGATGTTTATATTACAATTCACCACAGGAGCAAAGTTACAGCTGTGAAGTAGCAACAAAAGTAATTTAATGGAGCCGGGTGGTGGCGGCGCATGCATTTAATCTCAGCAGAGCCAGGCGGATCTCTGTGAGTTCGAGGCCAGCCTGGTCTACAGAGCGAGTTCCAGGACAGGCTCCAAAACTACACAGAGAAACCCTGTCTCGAAACACCAAAAAAAGAAGAAATAATAATAATTTTATGGTGGGGGGTCACCACAGCACGAGGAAGGTGGAGAACCGCTGCTCTAGACCATTCCTTTTCTACCGCCCAGGCTGAGTTCCAAATCTTTGTTGTTATTGAGACAGAGTCTCCTTCCTCTTGCTAGCGGGCACAGCCGCCGGCCAGCCCTGCGCACGCGCGCTCCAGCATCCCACCCCGACCCCCGCTCCGGGCCGAGCCCGCTCGCTGCGCCTGCGCAGCCTGAGTGCGTCCGGCTCCTGAAAACCCCGAGGGAACAGAGAGACCCGCGGGAGACTCTGGCGCTCCCAGCATGCCCTGCGCCGCGCCGGTCCAGCGCTGGACTCCACCTCCCAGAGGCCTCTGCGCGGCGGGGGCCGCTCTGCCGCCGCGCCTTTGTGCGCCCCGGGAGCTAGCTCCGCGAGATCGAGCCCGGGCCCGGCCCGAGCCGTCCCGGCGCCGAGCGAGCGAGGAGGAGCCCGGTGAGGAGCGGGCTGCCGGGTGGGAGAGCGCGTGTGGCGGGGCCCGCGGGACGGTGCGAGAGCGCGCCGCCGTGCCCGCGGGGGCCCGGGACTGGGAGCCTGGGCAGGCTCGGAGCCCGGAAGAAGGGCTGGTGCCGGTGTGTGATGGCGCTGGGATGGGGGTGTGGGGGATAGGGGGTGGGGGGCGACACCCGAGTGACAGGGCGGCTGCCCCGCTTTCTCGGAAGAACCTGTGACTGAACCTGCGCGTTGTGTGAGACTGAAGGGGGGGGGGCGGGGTGTAGGCGACCACGCCAGAGTGCACGAGGGGACCCGTGACTGGGGACATTGTGAGTGACAGCTCGGGGGGTCGTGTGTTTGGAGACCCACGTGACAGTGAGACCCCCGCCACCACCTCTGAGGGGACCCGTGACTGGGGACTGTGTGCGAGCCTGAGGCTGTGACATTGTGAGTGACAGCATGTGACAGCTCGGGGGGGGGTCGTGTGTTTGGAGACCCACGTGACAGGGTTGAGCCCAAGGCACTTTGTGGAGGGGCCTGGGACGGAATACTCTTTTGAGTCTGTGAGAGGCCGTGACACTGCGCGTGGCGGTACAGGACTATACCACCCTGTCTAAGAGGGCCTGGGACAGTGTGCGAAAGAAAATGTGCGAATAACGAGGCCACAAGAGGCTCTGAGAACGTGTGCAAGACTGACTGGGACTGTATGAGACAGCGTCTCGGGTCGGTGCCTTGTGATGTGGTGGCACCGTGTGGTGGCACCGTGACAGACTATGAGACCCACATTTGACTGCGCAGACCTGTGGAGAGTGAGGCTGTGTTTGGGACTGTGATACTATTCCAGTGGAGCATTTACGATCAGGTGTCATGGAGCCTGTGACAGTGTGTGGGCCTGAGTGACAGTATATACAAGGCTGTGTCATCGAGTCTGAGACAGTGTAACCGTTCGGTGCTGGTGAATGTGTGACGGTCTGAGATGGGGCATGAGGAAGGCTGTGATACTGTGTGATTGTGTGAATAGATGTGGTGTACTGAGGGTTCAAATGAAAGCATTCTAATATATAGCTATATAGATACAGGACTAATATATAGGATCTAATATATAGATAGAGGGCTTCTTGGCACAGAGTTATAGTGCTTGCTTAAATGATTTATTTCTTTAAGATTTTTAAGAAGAATTTTTTTTACTTTATGTGCATTGTGTCTGGCCTGCATGTGTGTCTGTGTGAGGGATTTAGTTAGATCCACTGGAACTGGAGTTACATTCAGTTGTGAGCTGCCATGTGGTGCTGGGAATTGAACCCCGGTCCTCTGGAAAAGCAGCCAGTGCTCTTAACCACCAAGCCGCTTCTCCAGCACTCTTAAGTGATTCATTATTCTTTAAGGCAGTGAAGTTTAATTTAAAAAAAAAAAAAAAGAATTCACAATTAAAACAGAGACTGACTACACTTCCCCTCTCTTCTCTTTCTGAGGAAGTTGTTTTCCGTTCGTTAGCAGTGTCTTCTAGATCACGTGGTCCCTCAGACGCCCACTGTGTAAAGCAGCTTCATTTGGTAGCCTATTTCTCAACCTTGTAGAAAGGGTAGGGACATACTTCCCGTTAACACCATCATCTGTACACTATAAATTCAAGTCAAGTTTCCAGTTTGGCTCAATTATTTGCTCAATGATGGGCTTGGGTATCTTCAATAATGAAAAACCTTCGTGTGTAAAAGGGTGGAAGATTCTTACTTGATAATGCCACTCTGTATTTGCTCTTATTGTTTACAATTGTAAGTGAAAGAGATAACTTAGACATAAAATATATGTTGAGTTCCGGAGCTATAAAGTACATAGGGGAAAATAATTGTAAGTTTAATGACACCTCAAATGTACGACTGTGATGGGAGCAGGAAAAACCAAAGGACTGGGAGGCTTGTAAGGCCAGTGATGCTGGGGCTGCAGGACATACCTGGAACTCATGGTTTCTTTTTTCTATCCAGTTGTGCTTTCTCAGGACATCGCCCCCCTCCCAGAAACACAGTCATAGAGTCTTGAAGTTTTAACGCCATGTCCCAGGTAAGAAGCATTTCTTGTTCCCTGAAATGCTACCTTATTTTTCAGCCAGGTTAACTTTAATTCCTGAAATTCAGCAGCCTGAAAAAATCTCTTCTATCCAATGACTTGGTCTTCTTCTCCATTGCAACACAAAAGAGGGTTCCCCAAAGCCTAAGAGTATCCCTCATTCCCAGCCAACATTTGCTTCAAGGACTCATGCAGTGCTCTTATGAATCTAATGAGGAAAAAATACTCTCTTGGGTAGTGTCTTAGCAGGCTTTCTATTGCTGTGTAGAGACACCGTGACCACGGCAACACTTACAAAGGAAAACATTTAATTGGGGCTGGCTTTCAGTTCAGGGGTTCAGTCCATTTTCATAATGGTGGAACATGGTGGCGTGCAGGCTGACATGGTGCTGGAGAGGGAGCTGAGAGTTCTACTTCTTGTAGGCAACAGGAAGAGGACTGAGTATTATTCTGAAGGAAGCTTGAGCAGAAGAGACCTCAAAGCCCACCCCCACAGTGACACACTTCCTCCAACAAGGCCACACCTCCTCCAACAAAGCCACACCTCTTAATAGTGCCACTCGCTTTGGGGCCATTTTCTTTCCAACCACCAGAGTGGGATATTTGTGGAGTCTCTTTGTGAGTATTGGGGGTGGAGGCGTGTTCAGTTCTGACCGGTAGTGATGAGTTTTTCTCCACCATCTCGGGTCTGAAAGGAAGTAGGAGGGCTTTGGGGTGCTCAGAGTTAGGACATTTGGCAAAAACTCATGTTCAAGATGATTTTGAGTAATCCCATGTATCAAATCTTGATCATTAAATAATGTGTGGCTCAGCTAAGGCAGGGTTTGTCTAAGTACTTGCGAGCTTAGAAGAGGAAGATTTTTAGGAGAACAGTCAAGCCTTCTTTTAGGAATATTCTGAGTTAGCAGCAGCCTACAGCTTTGATATACTAGGTAATTCAGTTAATTAATTAGTGAAATTGTTATGGAAAATAAATTGAGACAGTGCCTCATGTAGCCTAAGCTGGCCCTCAACTCACTCTCCAGCTATGATCTTGAACTCCCAGCCCTCCTGCGTACACCGCTAAAACGCTGGGATTATGGGTGTGTGCCACCATACTGGCTAGAGAGACATTTGTTTGGGGGTGTGGGGAAGGCAGACAGGGAGCAGTTGAGTCTGTATTCTTAACTATTTGTCATGTTTATCTAATGGGTATGGGCGTTTGCTTGCATGTATGTCTGTGCAATACATGTATGCAGTGCCAGAGGAGGCCAGGAGAGGGCATCGGATCCCCTGGAACTGGAGTTACAATGGTTATGAGGGGCCATGTGGGTGCTGGGAACGGAACCCATGTCCTCTGCAAGAGCAAGTGGTGCTCTTACCCACTGAGCATCTCCAGTCCATTGAACCTGTGTTTTTAAAACATCACAAAAATATTTTCCACAATAACCGAAATAGTAAATAGTGTGAAACAGAGCCAAAAGGAAACACATTTAAAGATGTGCATATAATGCCCAGAAACAAAGGCACATATGCAAATTGTATAAGAATGGAATTTATTCCCCCAGTTACTAAACGTGTGCGGTGTGTATCACACCTGCAGGAAAAGGATGGATGAATTGTTTATTTAGGAAAATCTTTTTCCTTACACTTAGGGATTCTATAGGTTAAATATGAAAATCATATACATTGCTAGATAAAATATAGAGAATAGCTGTAAAGAGAAAAGCAAGCCAGAGTGAAATTGTCTAAAGTAGAATTAATTTTTTTTTCCATCCTTGACCCTGTTTTGTCTGAGAAATTTTTAAATTTTTTAAAGTATTTTTTTCTTTTTATTTTTCAGTATGAGTGGTCTGTCTGCATGTATGCCTGCAGGCCAGAGGAGGGCGTCAGGTCCCATTATAGTTGTGAGCCACCATGTGGTTGCCGGGACTTGAACTCAGGACCTCTGGAAGAACAAGCAGTGCTCTTAACCTCTGACCCACCCTCTGGAAGATCAGCCAGTGCTCTTAACCTCTGAGCCACCTCTCCAGCCCCTAAACTAGAATTTCAAAACTTATATATCAGTGGTGGCACACGCCTTTAATCCTGGGACTCAGGAGGCAGAAGCTGGTGAAGCTATGAGTTCGAGGCCAGCCTGGTCTACATAATGAGTTCCAGGATCAGCCAGGGCTACCCAGAGAAACCCTGCCTCAAAGAGAAACGTATGTTTATGTATGTGTGCATGGGCTACTCCGTGAGTGTGGTTAGAGGACAGTTTGTGGGAGTCGGTTCTCTCATGCCGACATGTGGGTCCTGAGCAAGGAACCCAGGTGGTCAGGCTCGGCAGCAAACACCTTCACCACAGGGACTCGGCTTGCTGGCCCATGCCTGAGAAGTTCCTAAACAACCCTGGCCTATAGGTGCCTAAGATAATTAAATCAAACATTAGTAATGGATCATTAAGAATTATTTTAAAACTATTGATTGGTATATATGTGATTTTGCCATTTGTTAAAGATGAAAGTAAATTTACACACTAATGAAATTAGTGTACTTGTTTATTTTTACATAAATGACTAAATCTTGACTGAATATTTGATTCTGCAGAACATTAAACTGAGTTAATCAGTATTTTTATTTTATAATTGGGCAACACTGAGAATCCTGCTTTGTTTAAATATATAGTACAAAATGGCTGAAGTCTGTTTAGGGTCTTTTTTTATAAAATGTTAAAAATTCTGTCCTAATCCCAAGACAAAATTCATTTAATGATTTTTTTTTTAAATTATTGTATATGTATTTGTGTTTTGTCTCCGTGTCTTTATGTGTAACACGTGTGTGCCTGGGGCAGGAAGAGGCCAGAAGAGGGCATCCCATCTCCTAGAAGTGCAGTTGCAGACAGTTGTGAGCCACCATGGGGGTGCCGGAAACTGGGCTGTGAGAACACCAAGCACCCTTAACCACTGAGCCATCTCTCCAGCTCCCATTTAGTGATTTAATGACTGAGACTGAAGTCAGCACCTTAACTGGTACCATAGTTTCTCTTCCCGTTGCTATGGTAAAATACTTTGACAACTGCAAATTTTAAAGGAGGAGGTTATTCTGGTTCACAGTTCATGGTCTGGTCCATCACAATGTGGAAGTCGAGGTGTGGGAGCTTGAAGCAGCTGGTCTCATCACGTGTACCATCAGGAGGCAGAAAACAAGGAAGGCATGCTGCTTGTCTCCTTTGCTCCATTTACAGACTCAGGTCCCAGTCAGGGAAGGGCGTCACCTATAGTGAGCAGTCTTCTCCCACAGGCTTGCCCAGGGGTTCATTTCCAGTTGTGATGGTGTCTTAGTTACTGTTGTATTGCTGTGGAGAGACACCATGACGGTCTCAGTGTGCTGTTGCTGTGGAGAGACACCGTGACTGTCTCAGTCAGTGTTCTGTTGCTGTGGAGAGACACCATGACGGTCTCAGTGTGCTGTTGCTGTGGAGAGACACCGTGACTGTCTCAGTGTTCTGTTGCTGTGGAGAGACACCGTGACTGTCTCAGTCAGTGTTCTGTTGCTGTGGAGAGACACCATGACGGTCTCAGTGTGCTGTTGCTGTGGAGAGACACCGTGACTGTCTCAGTGTTCTGTTGCTGTGGAGAGACACCGTGACTGTCTCAGTCAGTGTTCTGTCGCTGTTTAGAGACACCATGACGGTCTCAGTGTTCTGTTGCTGTGTAGAGACACCGTGACTGTCTTAGTGTTCTGTTGCTGTGTAGAGACACCGTGACTGCCTCAGTCAGTGTTCTGTCGCTGTGGAGAGACACCATGACTGTCTCAGTGTTCTGTTGCTGTAGAGACACCATGACTGTTCAGTCAGTGTTCTGTTGCTGTGGAGAGACACCGTGACTGTCTCAGTGTGCTGTTGCTGTGGAGAGACACCATGACTGTCTCAGTCAGTGTTCTGTTGCTGTGTAGAGACACCGTGACTGTCTTAGTGTTCTGTTGCTGTGGAGAGACACCGTGACTGTCTCAGTGTTCTGTCGCTGTGGAGAGACACCATGACTGTCTCAGTGTTCTGTTGCTGTGTAGAGACACCATGACTGTTCAGTCAGTGTTCTGTTGCTGTGGAGAGACACCATGACTGTTCAGTCAGTGTTCTGTTGCTGTGTAGAGACACCATGACTGTCTCAGTCAGTGTTCTGTCGCTGTGTAGAGACACCATGACTGTTCAGTCAGTGTTCTGTTGCTGTGGAGAGACACCATGACTGTTCAGTCAGTGTTCTGTTGCTGTGGAGAGACACCATGACTGTCTTAGTGTTCTGTTGCTGTGGAGAGACACCGTGACTGTCTCAGTGTTCTGTTGCTGTGTAGAGACACCATGACTGTCTCAGTGTTCTGTTACTGTGTAGAGACACCATGACTGTCTCAGTCAGTGTTCTGTTGCTGTGGAGAGACACCGTGACTGTCTCAGTGTTCTGTTACTGTGTAGAGACACCATGACTGTCTCAGTCAGTGTTCTGTTGCTGTGGAGAGACACCGTGACTGTCTCAGTGTTCTGTTGCTGTGTAGAGACACCATGACTGTTCAGTCAGTGTTCTGTTGCTGTTTAGAGACACCGTGACTGTCTCAGTCAGTGCTCTGTTGCTGTGGAGAGACACCGTGACTGTCTCAGTCAGTGTTCTGTTGCTGTTTAGAGACACCGTGACTGTCTCAGTCAGTGTTCTGTTGCTGTGGAGAGACACCATGACTGTCTCAGTGTTCTGTTGCTGTGGAGAGACACCGTGACTGTCTCAGTGTTCTGTTGCTGTGTAGAGACACCATGACTGTTCAGTCAGTGCTCTGTTGCTGTGGAGAGACACCGTGACTGTCTCAGTCAGTGTTCTGTTGCTGTTTAGAGACACCGTGACTGTCTCAGTCAGTGTTCTGTTGCTGTGGAGAGACACCGTGACTGTCAGTCAGTGTTCTGTTGCTGTGGAGAGACACCGTGACTGTCAGTCAGTGTTCTGTTGCTGTGGAGAGACACCATGACTGTCTCAGTCAGTGTTCTGTTGCTGTGTAGAGACACCATGACTGTCTCAGTCAGTGTTCTGTCGCTGTGGAGAGACACCATGACTGTTCAGTCAGTGTTCTGTTGCTGTGGAGAGACACCATGACCACGGTAAATCTTATAAGGGAGGGCATTTAACTGGGGCCTTGCTTGCAGTCTTAGAGGGTTAGTCCATGATTATCATGGTGGAAGGAGACAGGCATGGCACTAGCACAGTGGTGGAGAGCTTTACATCCTGATCTACAGGCAACAGACAGAAAGAGAGATTGGACCTAGTGTAGATTTTTGAAACCTTAAAGGCCCAGGCCTAGTGACATACCTCATCCAACAGGGCCACACCTCCTAATCCTTTCCAAGCAGTTCCTGTAACTGGAGGCCAAGCATTCAAACATAAGAACCTATGGAGGGCATTCTCATTCAAACCACCACAGAAGGTTAAGTGTTAACTGTCAGAATCATCTGGGAGTTGGGCTTATCATATGTTAGCTGATGTAGAAAGACATATCCACTATGGGAAGCAGTATTTATTCCCTGAAGATGATCTTGGACTATATAAGTATAGAGAGGAGTCTGAGCATCCTTAAGTGTCTCAGTCACTATTCTGTTGCTGTGAATAGACATCATGACCATGGCAATTTTTATAAAAAAAAAGGCATTTCATTGTGGGCTGGCTTATAGTTTCAGAAGTATAGTCCATTATCATCATGGCTGGGAGCATGGCGGCACACAGGCAGACATGATGCTGGAAAAATTGAGAAGAGAGTCACTGGTCCTGGCTTGGGCTTTTGAAAACTCAAAATCCTCCCCCAGTGACACACCTCCTCTGACAAGGCCACACCTCCTAATCCTTCTCAAGTAGTGCTACTCCCTAATGACTAAGATTCAAATATATGAACCTATGGGGGGCGGGGCATTTCTGTTTTCTTTTGTTTGTTTGTTTGTTTTCAAGACAGGGTTTCTCTGTGTAGTCCTGGCAGTGCTGCAACTCGCTGTAGACCAGGCTGGCCTCGAACTCAAGATCTGCCTGTCTCTGCCTCTCGAGTACTGGGATTAAAGATGTGTGCTACCACTGCCCAGCTATCACCACGTCTTTACTATAGATGCAGTGTGACTAGGTGTCTCAAGTTCCTGCCACTGTTACTTCCTCCATGATGGTGGACTGTAACCTGGAACTGTGAGCCAAAATAAATCCTTTTCCCCTGAGTTATTTTTAAGTTATTTAAAGTCAGGGTGCTTTCTTTTCTTTTCTCTCTTTAGATGTATTTATTTTGTGTGAATGAATGTTTTACCTGCCCATATGCCTGTGTACCATGTGCATGCCTGGTACCCAGAGAGGTTAGAGGAGGGGTCAAATCCCCTGGAACTGGAGTTACAGACAGTTGTGAGCCACCATGTTGTGAATATCCCATGCTGGGAACTGAACTGAACTGAGCTGTCTCTCCAGCCCTGGTCAGGGTATTTTTATCACAGCAACAGAAAAGACAGTTAAGACACCCAATGAGGCCAGGCAGTGGTGGTGCAGCCTGGTCTACAGAGCCAGTTCCCGGACAGCCAGGGCTACACAGAGAAACCTTGTCTCAAAAAAACCAAAAAGTTGTGCAACAGTGGTACTCACCTTTAATCCCAGCACTCAGGAGGCAGAGCCAGGCAGATCTTTGTGAGTTCGAGGCCAGCCTGGTCTACAGAGTGAGATCCAGGAAAGGCGCAAAGCTACACAGAGAAACGCTGTCTCAAAAAAACCAAAAAAAAAAAAAAAAAAAAAAAAAAAAAAAAAAAACCTATAACACTTACATCTAGAGTAAGTTGGCTACACCAACCATCACAAATAGCAGTTTTTAAAAATCAAACATTCTTACACACTACAATCAGTAGATGTGCTGATTATACTTATATGCTAAGGAATGATGAAAGGAAAATATTAATTATAGGAGTAACAAAGAATTCAGACAGGAGACACAGGCAGTTTAAGTGGAAGTTTATTTAGCAAAGAAAATTGAAGTATGTGATATATACAGAGAAACTGCTGCTCCCAGAGGCAGTACCAGCACAATGAGTTCTGTCTAGGTTCATAAGTAGTTTTTAGAGGTAGGTGGCTTATTCATAAGGTAAGGTGACCTTTCCCCCTCTCTCATGGTATGCTAAATCTCTCTTTTAGAGAATGAATTAGTCAGGGTTCTTTAGAGCAGTGGTTCTCAACCTATGTGTTGCAACCCCTTTGGTGGTCGAACAACCCTTTCACATGGGTCATATATCAGATATCCTGCATACCATGTATTTATATTATGATTCATAATAGTATCAAAATTACAGTTATGAAGTAGCAACAAAAATAATTTTATGGTTGGGAGTCACCAGAACATGAGGAACTGTATTAAAGGGTCTCAGCATTAGGAAGGTTGAGAACCAGTGGTCTAGAGGAACATAGCTTAGAGAGAGAGAGAGAGAGAGAGAGAGAGAGTGTGTGTGTGTGTGTGTGTGTGTGTGTGTGTGTGTGTGTGTGTGTGTGTGTGTTGAGACCACTGGCTGTACTTCCAAAGGACTTGAGTTTGGTTCCCAGCACCTACAGTCATCTGTAATTACTGTGATGTAATCCCAGTGGATCTGATACCCTTTTCTGGTCTCCATGGGCACCAGGCACACACATAGTGAACAGACATACATGCAGGCAAAACACTCATACACGTAAATAAAATACATAAATAAGTTTTTGAAAGTAATTATTGTCAATAAAGATTACATTTTAGGTATTCTTGTTATAAAGAGAATATGAAAATAAAGCCTGATAGTCTTTTGATTAGCACATTTTCCCTTAATGTTATTACTCACAAGTGTTTGTTTAAACCTAACATTCTCCTTGTTTTCCCTTTATTTCATCTGCTCTTTGTTCACAACTTTATTTCTTCTTTTGCCTTGTTTGTATACAGCTAATTAACTATACATCATTTTCATAAATTCTTAAGTTTCTAAGGTAATACAGATCTATTACTTACTAAGTAACACTCTTTTTTTTTTTTCCTGCCTCAGTGTCTCTTGTTTTCTCCAAATGAAGTTCTTTGGCGTTTAGTATGAATCCCCTGTTGTTGTACACTGTGTTGATTTTATCATTACTGATCCATACATGTATGGTGAGTCTTTTCTCCAGCAACAGAGAGTTTCTCAGAAGTTAGGGACTTCCCATAAGAGAACTAAGCATGACGATTATTAACATGCATTTTTTAGAAAGTAAGGTGGTGGCCGTAAGTGTTACAGCTCTGAGGGGAAAGGTGTCCTGGCAGTTAGAAGCCAAAGAATACCACAAAGTCACACCACACAACAAACCTCACACAAGAGATTTATTAGGAGAGACACAAGAGGGTGGCCGCTTCTGCTCAGAAGCAGCAGCTGAGCAGCAGGCAGGCTTTATAAAGGATTTCTTGGGGGGTGGGGGGGCGGACCTTTACAGGGTGGCCTGTGATTGATGGGATTTTGTGGGCTGATCTTGGAGCAAGCTCAGGGATTGGTGGGATTCTTTAGCCTGATCTTGGGCTTTTTTTTTTTTTTTCTTTTTTTTTTTTTTCCCTGTAGGGCAGAGCTTGGCCACCTGCATCTCCAGGGGCTGGAAAGTGAGGTTGTGGCCCTTTAGAGTGGTCTGGGGGCGGGACCTGGCCACTTGTGCCTTGAAGGGCTTACAGTGGCCATACCTGTAAGTCCAGCACTTGGGGGACTAAGACAAAAAGGACCAAAAGTTCAAGGCAGACTTGAGTTGTGTAGCTATACCCTATCTATGAGAGAGAGGGAAAAATGATAAAGATAGACACAATGATACACACAATCTTAGCACTTGGGAAGCTGAGGCAGAGGGTTGTGAATTCTAGACAGCCCTGAGCCACACACAAGACCCTGTCTCAGAAACAAAAAATAACAAAAAACCCATAATTCCTTTTCTCAAAGTATAGACAGTTTAACTAGTGCTAACTCTTTTCTGTTGTGTTGTATTGTTTTGTTGTTGTTTTTTTGTTTGTTTGTGTGAGACAGGGTCTCACACTAGAGCTTTGAGCTCACTATGCAGCCCAAGCTGGCCTGGAACTCGGAACGCCTTACATCTGCCTCCTGAGTGCTGGGTTTAGAGGAGTGTGTCATGTCCAGCTTTAACCATTTAATCTAGGCCCATGTGAGGACTTGAACCAGAGTATGTTTATGTCATTTCAGGATTTGGTGACATTTGGGGATGTGTCTGTAAATTTCACTCAGGAGGAATGGGAATGGCTGAATGATGCTCAGAGAGACTTGTACAGGAAGGTGACGTTGGAGAACTATAAGAGCCTGGTGTCGCTGGGTAAGGAGGTCTCTGCAGGATTCCAACTCTACACACGGGGCTGGGTTCTGTCAAGTGTCTCTGAGATGCCTGAGTTGCTTTACTAAATTTCCCCTTTTTATTAAACATTTTTAAAAGTTACATCTCTCTCTCTCTCTCTCTCTCTCTCTCTCTCTCTCTCTCTCTCTCTGTGTGTGTGTGTGTGTGTGTGTGTGTGTGTGTGTGTTTGTGTTCATGCTCATGCCATGGCACACGTATGGAAATCAGAGGACAGTTGGTTCTCCCTTTCATCATGTGGGTCCTGGGGATAGAATGCCATTCCTCAGGAGGCTTGGCAGTAAGCGCCTTTTCCCAATTGAGCCACCTCACTGGCCCCTTTAATTTTAAAATTTTATTATTATTATTATTATTATTATTATTATTATTATTATTATTATTTGTGTGTGTGTGTGTGTGTGTGTGTGTGTGTGTGTGTGTGTGTGTGTGTTGGGGAGTTGTGTGCACATGCCACAGAGTGCATGTGGAGGCCAGAAGACAACCTGTGGAGTCAGTTCTCTCCCTCCACCTTTACAGGGGTTTCATGAATGGAACTCAGATCATCAGGCCTTCCCAGCAAGCCCTTTTCCCACTAAGCCGTTTATTTGATTGGCCCAATTTCTCTTTCTTATGCCCATCATGTAATGGCACATGCCTGCAGTTCCAGTTCCAGAGCGCTGGTGTATTAGTTAGGGTTCTCTGGAGGAACAGAACTGATAGAGTTTATATATATATGTAGGTATATATTATATACTCATTCATATATATATACATTTCCACACATATAAACCACATATTATTATATATTACATATTATATAACATATAAAGGGATTTATTAGAATGGCTTACAGGCTATGGTCCAGCTAGTCCAACAAAAGGTCCAAGAATCCATTAGTTGTTCAGTCCACAAGGCTGGATGTCTCAGCTGGTCTTCAGTATACACCAGAATTCCAAAGAAGTGGGCTCTAATGTCAGTGAAGCAATGGAGAGAGAGAGAGAGAGAGAGAGAGAGAGAGAGAGAGAGAGAGAGAGAGAGAGAGAGAGAGAGAGAGAGAGAGAGCAAAAAGCGAGAGCTTCCTTCTTCCATGTCCTTTATATAGGCTGCCAGCAGAATGTGTGGCCCAGATTAAAGGTGGATCATCCAACCTCAAAAGATCCAGATTAAAAATGGATCTTCCACTTCAAATGCTCTAATTAAGGGGGAAAAAAAATCCCTCACAGGTGTACCCAGCCACTTGGGTTTTAGGTAATTCCAGATGTAGTCAAGTTAACAACCAAGAATAGCCATCACAGCTGGGGAGGGAGGACTGCCTTGGGGAAACAGCCTGGCAAACCCAGTTTTAAAAGTTCAAAGAAAATTGCCCCCCCCACCTTTTCTTATGCTCCTCAAATAATTAATATTTTACAGAATTTGTAGCCTTTTTTAGACTGTCCCTTTGTGTCACTCCCTCTAAAGAATATTCCCATCTCCCCCATCTCCTACCTGCAACGCCTCACCTTCCTGATGAGCAGGGGACTGGATTTGATCCCCGACAGTGGCTAATTCCTCTTCTGTTTCTTGGAAGCAGGGATTCCTGTTTACAAGCCAGCTGTGATCTCATTACTGGAACAAGGAAAAGACCCCTGGGTGGTGCAGAAGGAGGGAGCAAGAGACGCAAGCCCTGGTGAGTGGAGCCAAACTAGGGAGGTGGGTGCCCCTGTCGGGAAACGCTCAGATGTTGGGAAGAGCCTAGCTCATCCTTAGCGCTTCTGGAGTACTTCCTTTCTTTCTTTCTTTCTTTCTTTCTTTCTTTCTTTCTTTCTTTCTTTCTTTCTTTCTTTCTTTCTTTCCTTCCTTCCTTCCTTCCTTCCTTCCTTCCTTCCTTCCTTCCTTCCTTCTTTCTTTCTTTCTTTCTTTCCTTTTTTGATTTTTTTCGAGACAGGGCTTCTCTGTTTAGTTTTGGTGCTTGTCCTGGAACTCACTCTGTAGACCAGGCTGGCCTTGAACTCACAGAGATCCGCCTGGCTCTGCCTCTGGAGTGCTGGGATTAAAGGTGTGTGCCATTTCCACCCAGCTGGAGTAGTTTCTTTTCTTTTATTTCTTTTTTAAATGTTTTATTATTATTTATGTATGTGTACATGTGTGTTTGTCCATATATGTGCATGTATCTAAGATTAGGGTCATCCCCTGAATCTGGAGTTATAAGCAGTTGTAAGCTGCCTGATGTGGGTGCTGGGAACTGAACTCGGGTCCACTGCAAGAACAATACATGTTCTTAACCACTGAGCCATCTCTCCAGCCCTGGAGTAGTTTCTTTTAAAACATGTGGTCCATACAGAGGCTAATCCATCATGCTGAGCTGGTCTAGAGTGAGTGAGTTTATTAGGTACATGGCCTGCAGCAGTAGAAGAATAAACGGCAAGCTGCAGAGGGACATTGGAGCATCGAGTCAGATGCTCACACCAACAGGGGAAGCCTGGGAGCCAGGAGCTGTTGATGGACAGAGGGCTCCAGGCAGATCGCCTCTCAGAGTGAGACTTCCCATTAGCCATTCCCACCACAGGCCTAAAACCATCAGAAAACACAGATTCATTACAGTTCATAACAGTAGCAAAATTACAGTTATGAAGTAGCAATGACAATAGTTTTGTGGTTGAGGGGTCCCCACAGCATGAGGAACAGTGTTAAAGGCTCGCAGCACTAGGAAGGTTGAGAACCGCTGCTCTAACAATCTCCTCCTTCTGCTGTAAAGGGCATGGTATTCTCCTTTTGTAAGACTTATTTTTATTTAACGTGTATAAGTGTTTTGTCTGCATAGTACATCACATGCAATACCTGCCTAGGCCAGAAGAGGGCGTCAGATGCAGACCTAGTTAAACTGACCATATGGGCGCTGGGAACTGGATCTGGGCCTTTTCAAGAGCAGCCAGTGCCAATCTCATTCTCTCTTATTGGGTGATCGATTGTCAAAGTTCCCTTTGTGTATCTTCACCTGTCTCCTGTAGATTCTGATAGTTCATGGGTTTTGTTACTATTCTTTCCTATAGTTTTAATTTCTCTTTCACTTGGGTTGTTTAAAAGATAATTTTCTTGTTCCATTACATTTTGGTCAGATTGTTTTATTGTATTTGATTGGATAGTGGGTTTTTAATAAGATCAGATAGTGGGTTTTTATATCTTTTTTTGGAGGAGGGGCTGTTCTGAGACAGGGTTTCTCCATGTAGCCCTGGCTGTCCTGGAACTTGTTCTGTAGCGCAGGCTGGCCTGGAACTCAGAGATCTGCCTGCTTCTGCCTCCCGAGTGCTGGGATTAAACTCGAGCGCCACCACTGCCTGGCTCCTCTTGTTTTCTTAATCAGTGATCCTTATAAAGGAACCTAATTTTGACTTTACTTTTTCTGTTGATTCTATCTACTTCATTATTTTCTCACGTAGCGTGTGTTTTTCCACTTCCTTTGGGTTTCTGCTGGTCATTCCTGAGGTAGGCCCTCAAGGAGTTACTGTCTTTGTTTGTTTATTGTGTAATTATACGCACTTTAGAATTACAACTGTTCCTTAATACTCTGATAGTGAGTACATGCCAGACATAAGTAGGTCTCTTAAATTTAATTCTTTTGAGGGTAGAGAACATCTCTGTCTGATTTCAGTCAGTATTTTGAAATTTGTTGAAATGAAATTTGATCTGTCTCCTGTAGATTCTGATAGTTCATCACGAAAAGGCCTGACTTACTGAACATACTATGACTACCCACTGGATCATTGTTGAATGTAGTTATATCATTATAAAGTAGGATACAGTAGTCAATTCTGCTGAGACCCACTATGCATTTACTAATTTTTGCCAAGATTTATCAGTTCTAAGACTCTGTTTTTGGTAGTGTTGGGACACTGAGATGTCTCATCGGATAAAGGCACTTACCTCCAAGCCTGATGACCTGAATTTGATCCTCAGGACACACGTGGTGGAAAGAGAGAACCAGATCCCACAAGCTGTCCTCTGACCTCCACACAAATGTCAAAACATTCGCTTATGTGCACACATTTAATCAATGTAGTTTTTAAAAGAGGTAATCTTATTTGGGTCTAATAAAGAAAAGCCAAATTAAAACCTGTACTAAATTAATAAAGGCAAGCAGTTTGATAGAAAAATATGTTTTCATGAAGACATTGTGGCTTCAGGAATCAACTGAAAAATTACATTTAGTTAGAACTTATTACAAAGAAAATTGTTTTCAGAAACACCTTCCTAGAATGCAAAAATTAACCATAGAGTAGCTCTAGCTGTCCTGGAACTCACTATGTAGAGCTGGCCTCAACCTCACAGAGAACCACCTGCCTCTGCCCTACAAGTACTGAAATTAAAGGTATGTGCCACTGTGCCCAGCTTAATCACCTTTCTTAATTTAGTAGTGAAGCTGCATTAAGAGATGTTAAATCCTTTAATTTCTTTTGTATTTTACTTTCTCTGTTTGAGCACTTTCTTTTCTTATAATGAATGAATTTTAAAATATCTATTTGCTTGGCATCCTTTAGATTGGGATTATGTCTTCAAAGGCATTGAATTTTCATCAAAGCAAGATATTTATGACGAATCGGCCAAAGTCCTACCCATGGGAAGAAGCCATCTTAGTTATAGCCTTGACTGTCCCAATTTGAAAGAAAACCATGAAAGTGAAGACTGGTTTAAGAACAGATTGGGAGGTCAGGAGGTGCATCCTAATCAATTGCTCATCATTCATAAAGAAATCTATGAAGATCAAAGTAATGGGTGTAATCCGTCTTGGCAAACATTCCATCAGGATGCAATACTAGATATACCACAGAGTTTTTCTACCAAAGAAAGAACACATCAATGTGAGCCACAAAAGAGAAGTTACCGAAAAAAGTCTATGGAAATGAAACATAAGAAGGTCCATGTAGAGAAGAAAATTCTGAAATGTAATGAATGTGAAAAAGTCTTTAACCAGAGTTCATCCCTTACTCTCCACCAGAGAATTCATACTGGAGAGAAACCCTATGCATGTATTGAATGTGGGAAAGCCTTCAGCCAGAGCGCAAACCTAGCTCAACATAAGAGAATCCATACGGGGGAGAAACCTTATGAATGTAAAGAATGTAGGAAGGCCTTCAGCCAGAATGCACATCTTGCTCAACATCAAAGAGTTCATACTGGAGAGAAACCTTACCAGTGTAAAGAATGTAAAAAAGCCTTCAGCCAGATTGCACACTTGACTCAGCATCAAAGAATTCATACCGGAGAGAGACCTTTTGAATGTATTGAATGTGGAAAAGCCTTTAGTAATGGTTCGTTTCTTGCTCAGCATCAGCGAATTCATACAGGAGAGAAACCTTACATGTGTAACGTGTGTGGGAAAGCTTTTAGTCACCGTGGATACCTAATTGTACATCAAAGAATTCATACTGGAGAGAGACCCTATGAATGTAAAGAATGCAGGAAGTCTTTCAGCCAGTATGCACACCTGTCTCAACATCAGAGAGTCCATACTGGAGAAAAACCTTATGAATGTAAAGTATGTAGAAAAGCTTTTAGCCAGATTGCTTACCTCGATCAACATCAGAGGGTTCATACTGGAGAGAAACCTTACGAGTGTGCTGAATGTAGAAAGGCCTTCAGCAACAGTTCATCACTTGCTCAACATCAGAGAAGTCACACTGGAGAGAAACCCTACACGTGTAAGGAATGTAGGAAAACATTTAGCCAAAATGCAGGCCTTGCTCAACATCAAAGAATTCATACTGGAGAGAAACCTTATGAATGTAATATTTGTGGGAAAGCCTTTAGTTATAGTGGATCCCTTACTCTACATCAGAGAATTCATACCGGAGAGAGACCTTACGAATGTAAAGATTGCAGGAAGTCCTTCAGGCAACGTGCACACCTTGCTCATCATGAGAAAGTACATATAATGGAGTCATTCTTGTCCCTTTCCTCTCCATCACCCTCTCCATCCAATCAGTTGCCGAGAGCTATGGGTTTGATCTCATAAATCAGACCCATTAGAAGCATTTCTATTTCATCATCCTTGTCTTCTACATGGTAATCTGTTTTATGTGGAATACTGAAATATCTTTCCAGTGTATTCACCCATGCCTCTGTCAGTTTTTATACTTCAGCAAAACCTAGAAAAACACATCGTGGTCATATTATTTATCCTTCATTAATTAGGATTACTTACTGACATCCAAAAACTCATTGGGAAGAAGCACACAGTCCTTAGAGTAACCTAACAAGATACCTTGTCCCCAGCACCTTGTTTCAAACTACCTTCTAAAGCCTTCATGTCAATATTCTCTCTCTCTCTCTCTCTCTCTCTCTCTCTCTCTCTCTCTCTCTCTCTCTCTCTCTCTCCATCCAGAATTAAAATAGATCTAGGCTCTAATCCTTGCTCTTCCTTTTTCCATCCCTAATTTCAGAGCATTTGGTCCTTTGTAACCTTCAGTCTTATCTATATTGTGGGACTAATAATGGTTCTACCTCAAACACTATTGGGAGAAGTAAATAATGCATGTAAATTTCTTAGCAGAGTGCCTAGCGTAAAATAATATTAATCTACAATAAAAATATGATATACACAAAGAAGAGTTGGTCATTTTAATCATAAAGAAGCAAAAACACAGACCTGGACATTATAACTATTTGGTTTTAATTAGAAATACTGAAGTTGGAGACTGAGGACTGAGCTCAGTTTGTAAAGTGATTTCCTAACATGCACAATCCTAGATTCAATCCCCAGTACCACATAAGATGGACATAAAAGTTCAAGGTTATTCTTGGCTATATAGCCAGTTCAAGTCCAGCCTGGGCTACATGAGACCCTATCTTAATACATATAACAAGTGGGTGCCATCTAATGCAGTTTGGGTTGACATTAGACTGATGATAGAGGGAAAACATGTTAACTTCTATTTCATAGCATGAATATGTAAATATATGACTGGACAGGAAAAAAGATTTCATTGTTCAAGTTCTATGACACCATACTTGCTTTTCTCTAAAAAAAGAAAAAAAAGAAAGAAAAAGAAAAAAGGAAAAAAATCACTCCAAGGTAGAATTTACTGAGATATGTTATTATATATATATATATATATATATATATATATATAATATATATATATGTATATATGTATGTATAAACAAAAGAAAAACAGGTATTTAAAAAACAAGGCAGAAAATCTGATCAGTAATCAGTGAACTAGAGTACTTACCCAGTGTGTACCACAGTTAAAGCCTTTAATACACATCTCCAGTTATTTTTTTAAAAGAGATCGTGTGTGTGCGTGCATTTGTCTCTGTGTGTGTGTGTGTGTGTGTGTGTGTGTGTGTGTGTGTGTGTGTGTGTGTGCGCGCGCGCGCGCGCGCGCGCAAGTGCCTGAGGAAGGCTCTGGATCCCCTGGAGCTGAAGTTAGACCTGTTGATGAGCCACCTAGTGTGGATGTGCTCTTAACCACTGAGTTCTCGCTCCAGCCCTACATCTCAGTTAATTCAAAAGAATTCAAGTGTTGTGAATGTTTTCTGGCCAGAATGGAATGATCTTAGAAACGATATATAACAGAAAGATAACCCAAATGTGCCCAAAATTTGAACCAAACTAGCACACTTTTTAGGAACTCAGTTCACAAAAGACATCATAAGAATGGACTAGGGGTTTGCAGAGATGGCTCAGTGGTTAAGAGCACTTGTTGCTCTTACAGTAGACCTGGACTCAGTTCCCAGCACCCACATGGTGGCTCACTACCACCTGTAACTCCAGGTCCAGGGCTTCTGATTTCCTCTTAGAGGCTCCTTGGATGGTGCACAGATAGACATGCAGACAAAACACTCATAACATACAAAAATCTCTCTTGAAAGAAAGAATGGGAACTACAGAAAGAACAGATGGCTTGGAGTATATCTTGAGGACAGAGTATACCAGCTTAGCATGGATGAGGGAAGCCCTACCTAGGTTTGATCCCCATCACCTGCCCCCTCACCAATTCTGAGTGAAAATCAAAACAAAAGCTGATTCTTTGAGGATGTCCATAAAACTAATGAACTTTTCGTGTGCATAAGGAAAATGGAAAGAATATGTTACCAGTGTCTCGGATTATAACAGGTACTACAAGTCCTCTTGCTAAAAAGCATTGACTCTAGACTTAGTCTCATAAAACCACCATAAAAGGTGCCCAGAGGACCCCGGTTATTATCCTAAAGCTGCAGTCACCTTGGATTCTAGGAACAACGGTGCCAGTCAGTATTTTTTATAGGGCTCAGGAAAATGCTTTCCATGCAAGCATGGGGACCTGAGTTGAGATTCCCAGCAATCACTCAAAAGCTTGGTACAGCAGTATGCCAGTCTATGACCACAGCACCACAAGAACAGAGATGGGCAGATCCTGTTGACTCATCAGTCTAAACTGATGAACTCTAAGATGAGTGAGAAACTCTCAAATCATAAGGTGACCAACCATCAATACGGTTCTATCCATAATACCTCCTGCTACATTAGCCTGAGGACCCGGATTCAAGTGGTGGAAGCGAATCTACTTTCCAGGGCTGTCCTCTAACCTCCAGGTGTGTATCATGGCACACGTTTCCCTCACCTCATGCATACACGTAGACAGCAATCTTTAAAAAGTGGTGAGCGATTGGATCACTTGACATCAGCTTTCAGACACATGTCCTCTCTATTGCACACATACTTCCCACACACATACATGCATATGTGCACACATACTTTTTTCTGACAAAGGATGAAAATCCATATGATGGTGAGATTGTACCCTGGACCAAGAATAATGTTACATTGTTACCAAAGCTCTAGCTCTGGCTTCCTCTCAGCATCCTAGTCTATGTGATCTCTATAGGAAGAATTCAGACAAGACACACACAGCATCATGTAGATAACAGGTGTCTATTTAAAGGCAAAGTATAGGCTGGGTGTGGTGGTGCATGCCTTTAATCCCAGCACTCAGGAGGCAGAGGCAGGTGGATCTCTGTGAGTTCGAGGCCAGCCTGGTCTGCAAAGTGAGTCCCAGAACAGCTAGTACTGTTACACACACACACACACACACACACACACACACACACACACACACACGTCTACTTATCCCAGAAAGGGAACCCACTACAGACCAAAGTAAAGATTGCATCAAAGTCCAACTTGGTAAATCAATGGGGTTTTGGGGGTGTTTTTTAATTTTGTTTTTTAAATTTGTACTTTATATGTTTTGTCTAGATGTATGTCTAGTGCCTGAGGAAGCCAGAAGAGGGTGTCAGATTCCCTGGAACTTGAGTTATACATGGTTTTGAACCACCACGAGGATGCTGGGAATGTCTCTAGTCCCAAAATGAGTTTTGTGGGTTTGTTTTGTTCTGTTTTTCCCGGAGACAGAGTTTCTCTGTGTAGCTCTGGAGCCTGTTCTGGAACTTGCTCTGTAGCCCAGGCTGGCCTCAGACTCACAGAGATCCACCTGCCTCTGCCTCCCGAGTGCTGGGATTAGACATGTGCACCACCATCGCCCAGCACCAAAATGAGTTTTTATTGGGGTTCCTAACAGGAGTATGGATGAGGGTGTACTTATAAGAGTAGGGATTACAGACATGGATGCTACCATATGACTTTAACAGGTTCAAGGGATCCAGCTGAGGTGGAGAGGACTTTGTGGAAGGTGCTCTACCAGAGTTACCTCCCCAGCCTTCTTGTTTCTGTTTGTATGTGCATGGGTGTTTTGCTGGCATGTCTGTCTGTGCACCACATGCATGCCCAGTACCTTTGGAGGCCAGAAGAGGGCGTCAGAGCCCCGGAACTGGAATAGCAGCTATATGAGCTGCTCTATGGGTACTGAGAACTGAAACTGGGTCCTTGGGAAGAGCACCAAGTGCTCTTAATCACCGAGCCATCTCTCCAGCCCCCTACTTTGTGTTGTTTTCTTTTGTTGACTAGGAACTATTTATTTAGGAGTCCAGACTAGTTTTGAACTCATAAGGATCCCCCCACTTCTGCTCCTGGGTTCTGGGATTCAAGGCATACATATACCATGCCCAGCCCTACTTTATTTTTTGAGGTCTCTCAGTGAACCTGGAGCTCACCTTTTCAACTACTCTGTCTGACCAGCAAGCCCCCCAGATCCACTTGTTTCCAACTCTCAGAATGGGGTTACAGATCATGATGGGAGGACGTGCAGAGATGACCGGCCACACTAGTGGATGCCCATGAACTGTGGACTGGTGGCTGTGGAGCCCCCATGGGACTGGACTAGGCCCTCTGGATATGGAAGATGGTTTTTTGGCTAGAACTATTGGGGGGTTACCCAGGCAGGGGGATCGGGATCTGTCCCTGGTGCATGGGCAGGCTTCTGGACTCCGGTGCCTGTGGTGTGACACCTTGCACAGCCTTGGTGCAGTGGGAAGGGGCTTGGACCTGTCTAGGCTCAGTGTGCTGGGCTCTGCTGACTTTCCATGGGAGACCTTGATTTGGGGAATGTGGGGATGCGGGGTGGCTTGTGAGAGAGGGCTAGAGGGTGGGAGGAGGAAGGAGGGGGATCTGTGGATGGTATGTGGAGTGAGTAGAAAATTTCTTAATAAAGAAAAATGAAAAAAATAATAAAATATCCCCAATTCAAAGCATCCCCCCCAAAAAATAACTTGCAGAAATTGGTTTTCCCCTTTCATCATGTGAGTTCCGGGGATTGAATTCAGATTCATCAGGCTTGCAGTCTAGAGTCATTTGGAATCTCAGCTGAGGCACTGCCCAGATCAGACGGTGGGCATGTCTGTGGAGGACTGTCTTAACTGGAAACTGAGGTCTGAGGGTAAGGCACCACCATTCTCTGTGCGAGATGTCCTGAGGTATATGAGGTAGCTAGCTAAGGTCCTAAGGACCAGCCAGGAAACAGCATTCCTCCACAGTTTCCGCCTTCTGAGTTCCTGCCCTGAGTTCTCGATGATGGACCATGCCATAGAAGTGTATGCCAAATAAGGTCATTCCTCCGGAGTTGCTTTTAGTCAGTGTTTTATCACAGAGAGTGGAATACACATGCTCTACTACCACTGAGCCACATCCCAGATGGCATCCTCTTAGGGATATACCGCTGATCTGGAACCAACCTTCCAGGCAGATGAGAGGAGATAACGCTTTGGGCAGGGGTGAGGGGGGTAGAAAGGGAAAGAGAAGCACGCCTCTCCTTGATCCTCTTCCGTCGTGCCATTCTTCACCCATTTGCTGCAGTGATCTTATTTTTGTTTACATAATGAAAATTTAACCTGTAAACAGCATGACAGCTGCTTTTACCTCGCCTGCAAGTTGGTCGTTTTCTTACTTGTATTAGAGTTTTTATGGCTGAGACAAAATACCAGAGCAAAACGAGGTAAGATTTATTTGGGTTCTAGTCCATCCTAGCAGGGTGAGCAGGGTAGGCAGGGCAGAGCTCTCATGTGGTAATCAGAAAAAAGAGGGGTCGAGAAGGTTCTTGTGAAAGCTCCCCAATATATTAGCTTAAGGTGCCACAGCAAAACACTATAAATTGGTTGACTTGAAAGGGGAGGGGGGAGGAGAAGCGGCTCAGTAGTTTAGAGCCCTTGTCATTACGAAGATTCAATTCTCAGCACCCACATGGTGACTCACAACCATAACTCCAGGTCCAGGGAATCTGATGCCCTCTTCTGGCCTCCAAGAGCACCAGGCACACGCACAATGCACATATATACAGGCAGGCAAAACATTCATTCATATAAAATATTTTTAATTCTTTATTCTTCTCTCATATACCTCGACTGCAGCTTCCCCTCCCTTCCCCTTCCACTCCTCCAAGTCCCTCCCCCCCTTCTGTCTCCCCCAGATCCACTGCTCCTTTATTTCTCTTCAGAAAAGAGCAGGCCTCCCAGGGACATCAACCAGAAACAGCAGAACAAGTTACAATAAGACTAGGCACAAACCCTCATATCAAGGTTGGATAAGGCAACCCAGCAGGAGGAAAAGGGTCCCAAGAGCAGGCAAAAGACTCAGAGATACCCCCACTCCTACTGTTGGGGTCCCTCAAAACCCCTAAGCTAAACAACCATAACATGTAGAGGACCTAGCACAGATTCATGCAGGCCCAAGACTGCTGCCTCAGTCTCTGTGAGCCCCCATGTGGCCTGCTTAGTCGATTCTGTAGGCCATGTTCTCCTAGTGACCTCAACCACTCTGGCTCCTACAGTCCTTCCTCTCCCTCTTCTGCAGGGTTCCCTGAGCTCTGCCTAATGTTTGGCTGTGAGTCTACATCTGCTACCATATATTCATACACATAAAATAAAAATTTTAATTCTCAAAAAAGTTGTTTTAAAGAAAGGATGGGACATGACACAGTACCCAAGGACACCCCCACACCCCCATGATCTAGTTCCTCCAGCAAGGCCTTATTCAGAGCCTCCTACCAGCTGTGGATTATGAGTCTATCATTCACATTTCCTATTCAAACCCCAATACTTGTGGTTAAATTCAGATCCCCATGATCAAACACTATAAACTTTTCTTAAGAAACAGGTGTTCTCCTAAATAGCTTTTGCAGAAGGAAAACTCATTCAAAAGAGCCTGATTATATACAATCTAGTTATACAAAAGAACTCGGACTTTATTTCTTATATATTTATTTCTTATATAAAAGAGGGACAGAAAAATACATTGAATGGGTTGGACAGCTCAAAGGAAGACATCCAATACATTAACTTAGGAGTTCTTCCAGGTATTAATCAGCTCGAGCTGCTAACACACAGTATCACAGACTGGTTGGTGACTTAAAGAGAAATTAGGTTCTCATAGTTCCTCCATAGGCTGGAAATCCACGGTCAGGGCATCACACTGGTCAGGTTCTCATAAGGGCTTTCCTTGGTTTGCAGATGGCCGCCTGTGTTCTCACATGGTACAGAAAGAGATCAAGCCCTCTGGTGTCTCCGATCAATAAACGTATCAAAAAGGCCCATCCGCATCATGGCTTTATTAATCTCATTTCCAAGCACCATCACACTGAGGGGTTAGGGCTTCAACATATGAGCTGAGGTAACACAAATATTCAGGCCATAAAAACACAAACACATAGTTACTTTTTGTACACCAATTAGCATTATTACATAAAAATGCTGTTTATTTATATAAATATAGACTTTTTTTTCAAATAAAAAAAGTAAAAAAGAGCTTCTCCCTGCTCTGAAGTTCCTCACTGTTCAGTATCTCCTTCCCACCCCACTCCCAAGCCTGTCTTAGTCACACAGATTCTCAGTGTATCTTCACATCCATGGAGGCAGTGTGGTATTGGCTACTGCTCTACACCACTGTGAATACTATCTTTAACAAGCTCTTCTTTGTTCTCACTCCAACACATTTCTGTCAGGAGAAAGAGGCACCCTGTTTATTGTTTTGCCTGCTAGGTCCTTTTACACACAGGAGTTCTAGTTCTGAGAACAGACTCAACACTCCATTTTCCTGGGACCATAACTCAGGATCAAAGCACCATCTAGAAAAAAAAAAAATGGACTTTGCAGTTCCATTTCTTTGTATGTATCCAGTGAATTATCCTTAAAAACTACACTGGAAATAAAATACGAACTGAAAAACACCTTCATTCACAAACCCTAATCCAATATCCTGAGCACACCTCAGCTGATTTCAGATCTTCAGTTCAAAATCCACCAGCTACTTTTGCTCTTTGGCTTTCAAAGGGAGAATATCATAAAATGGCCCCATAGACACAAAACATGTTATAGGTAGATAGTTCTCTCCCTCCAATGAATGATTTCAGATTTAGGATTTTTCAGCATTACGGTGGACAGAAGCAATATCCCTGAGGCTAGGAATTATGATCCTTCCCTAGGCTGAAGATAAGCAGTAAGCAATAAGATAATTCTCGAGATGCTGGGCAGCAGTATCAGGTCAGGTCATAGCCCTCAGGAAGCCATGCAATCAGGAGAGTGAACTGGGACTCCACATTATACTGTGCTGCTAAACGATCACATTTGGTAGGGCAGGTATATTAAATATATTTCTGTTTTAAATGTTTCAACCTATGGACATACATCATTATAAGTCAAGAACACTTACACACATTCTCCATGCCTCTGAACACTTCTTTGACATCCTTTTTAGCTTTTGCAGAGTTAGCAACAACTTCAGGATTTTTCCTCTGAATGTGTGCTCTGATGTCGGATCAGAGATGAGTTCCGACTATATGCCTTACCACATTTGCTACATTCATACGGTTTCTCTGAAGAATGACTTCTCTGATGTCGTATAAGGTCCGAGCCACTACTAAACGCCTTCCCACATTCATTACATTCATAGGGTTTCTCCCCAGTGTGACTTCTTTCATGTAGAATGAGGGATATGCGCTGAGTAAAGGATTTCTTACACATTTTGCATGCATAGGGCTTCTCTCCAGTGTGAATTCTTTCATGCTGTGCAAGGTGAGCACTCTGGCTGAAGGCTTTCCCACACTGATCACATTCATAAGGTCTATCTTCACTGTGAATTCGCTTGTGTCGGGTAAGAGATATTCGGTGACTGAATGCTTTCCCACATTCTTCACACTGATAGGGCTTTTCTCCAGTATGAATTCTTTGATGTTCAATAAGAAATGACTGGCGGCCAAAGACTTTACTACATTTATTGCATTTGAAAGATTTCTCTTCTGAATGAATGTTCAGATGTACTTTAAGGTTTTCCATTCCACAAAACATTTTTCCACATTCCTTGCACTCAATGAGTTTCTTTTTTCTTTTATGAATTTTCTGGTGTTGAATAAGGGATGAATACCGATTGCACACTTTCTCACATTTATTGCACTTAAACTGCTTCTCCCCCTTATGAATTCTTAGGTGCAGAATAAGGGTGGAAAGTCGTCTAAAGTCTTTCTGGCATTTACCACATTTGTAGGGTTTCCCTGAAGTGTGAATTCTCTGATGAAGCATTAAGGGTAAGATCCTACTGAAGGACTTCCCACATTTCCTACATGTAAAAGGGTTTTCTAAATGGTGAGTTCTCTGCTTGAGACCCTGACTTAAGGCCTTCTTAGTTTCATGAGTTTTCTTTCCAATACAAATTCTCTTATGCACAAGGACTGTCTTCTTTTTGAAGCCTCTGCCATATTTATTGTATTGTTGTATTTTCTTTCTACTGTGAATTCTCTTATGAAATAAAAGGGATGACATCTGGCTGAAGGCTTTCTCATGTTTTCTGCACTGGTGGATACTCTCAACAACGTGATTATTATGGTGGCCACTGAAAGATGACCTGGAGCATGAACCTGGGGCCTTCTCATGGTTCAAATTTTCCTTTCCATTGTGAGTTCTCCTATGTATCATCAGAGTTAATTTTTTATTAAAAATTCCCCCACATTTATCACATTCATAGCTTTTCTTCCGATTGTGAACTCTCTGATGAAGAATGAGGGATAAGATCTGTCTGAAAACTTGTCTACAATTGCTGCATCCATAAGACCTCTCTCCAGTGTGAAAGTCTTGATGAAGTTTAAAAGACAAACTTCGAGAAAAGGTTTTCCCACAATTATTACACTTTAAAGATTTCTTGCCTGAATGTCTTTGCTTGGGTTTTCTTAGGAGTGAATTTTGGCTACATTTTGTCCTCCCCGTGGTGACCTTTTGTTGTGAAGAAACTGGTTTCTGATGGACTCTTTGCCCAGATTTGCTCCATGGATTTGGTGGTAACTTCTTGGTCTCACACTTAGACCCTGATTCTGAAATACACCAAGAAGTTAGAATTAGTTTTTCTGTGCTGAAGAAGTGAAGCTTGTGTAATAAAAAAGGAGCCATTATAATCGGTGATTAGAACAACACAATGTTAACAAGAACAACACAATGTTAACAAGAACACGGAGTCCCCACTACTATACTCAGGTCTTTGTGGTAATTACTTTTGTTTGTTCTCTGAGACAGGGTTTCTCTGCGTGACAGCCTTGGTTGTCCTGAAACTCACTTTGTAGACCAGGCTGGCCTCCAATTTTACAGATTTCTTTATCAATGATCTTCCTGCTTTGTGATGACTGTTTTTAATCAGCAGTGTGACACAATCCAGACTCTCTGGAAGAAGGGCATCTGAGAGTATCTGACTCGTCTTTCTTCACTGTGGGCAGCACCATTCCCAGGGCTCAGGGTTCCCGGTGGAGTAGAAAGGAGGAAGCCGGCTGAGCAATGCAGACATCAGTGCACTGCTCAGCTCTTAACTGTGGATATCAAGTGGCTGCTTGCTTCAAGTTCCTGCCGCTTTAACTTTCCCTCAGTGATGCACTGTGACCTAGAACTGTGAACCAATAAATCCTTTCTCTCTTAAGATGCTTTTTTTTCTAGGTATCTATTTAATCACAGCAACAAGAAACAAATGTAGGACAGGGCTTTCCAGAAATATTTAGTAACTGGAATTCAGAAAAGTTTGAAGTTTGAAAGAGAATAAATCATTTTTATATATGATATATTTTATACCATATACATTTAACTTTATAAACTGTTCATTAGTTAAACATATTTTACTACATGAAATGTTCATAAAAGGGAATATTTATACAAAAATGTTAAATGGTTACTTGAGATTAAAGGTGGAAATAGAAATTAACTGTAGATGGGTTAAGAGAGTTACCTGTGTGATGAAAATCGCCTAAAACTGGATTAAGGTGACATCAAACTTTGTAAATTTATATAAAAAAAATTGGATTATACTCTTAAGCTGAGTGAATACCTCTATAAAATTATGAATCCTAAAAACATATTCTCGACTGTCAAATTCTGAAAAGCACAAATATACTAACAGAGTCACTTGGAAAGGACACTCTCCAAGGTGTTGAGCTGTCTGCAGGCCGTGTGGGATGCTCAAGTTTCCTGGCTTTTGTGAGCTGTCACTCATGCAGGGGTGGGCCTTGGGGAGGCAACTGTCTCTGAGACATGTCTACTCCTGTAAATGACCCCTGACCACATTCTTGTAAGTAACCCCAATAAAACTCATTGGTTCACCAAATTGGACTTTGGTGTTATCCATACTGTGATCTGTCATTAGATCCCTATTTGGGGTGAGTAGATGTGTATGTTGTGTCTCCCCAGGAAAAGTTTTGTCACACAATACACTCTGGGGTGGACTTTTGGTGATGGAGCCGTCTTTGAGTCATTTCTGCTCTTCTAGGTAACCTTTCACCCATATTCCTGCAAATAACCTCAATAAAACTCATTGGTTTATCAAGTTGGACTTCGGTGGTATCCTTAGTTGGTCTGTCATTGGTTCCCTGTCTGGGGTGAGTGATGGTTATCTACCTCTCCCTTGAATAGTGTTAGGTAACAGTGGGTGACACCATTCCATGTGGTGAGGTCCTGGCTACACTAGATGAGCACAAGCATTCATAACTTCCTGGCTGTCGCTGCTGCTGCAAGCTGCTAGACTTCACCGTGATGAACTTTACCCTCAGAATGTAAACCAAAAATGAACCCTTTTGTGGCTGTTTGAATGAGAATGACCCCAAAAGGTTCATCTATTTGAATGCTTAGTCACCAGTTTGTGGCCTTGTTGGAGTTGGTGATGCCTTTTTAGAAGAAGTGTGTCACTGGACATGGATTCTGAGGTTTCAAGAACCCACACCAGGCTGTCTTTCTCTCTGTGCCTGATGCTGGCAGATCAGGATGGAAAATGCTCAGCTACTGCACCAGTTTAATGCCTGTTTGCTTTCTGCCATGATGATCAGGGACTAATCCTCTAAAACGGTAAGCAAGCCTCCAATTAAATGCTTTCTTTTATGCCAGGCTTGGTGGCACACACTATTAATCCTAGCACTCAGGAGGCAGAAGAAAGTGGATCTCTGAGTTTGAGGCCAGCCTGATATACATACAGAATGAGTTCCAGGACAGCCAGGGATACACAGAGATACCCTGTCTCAAAAAACAAAAAGAGAGAGAGAGAGAGAGAGAGAGAGAGAGAGAGAGAGAGAGAGAAGGAGGGAGGGAGGGAGGGAGGGAGGGAGGGAGGGAGGGGGGAGGAAGGAAGGAAGGAAGGCAGGAAGGCAGGAAGGAAGGAAGGAAGGAAGAAAGGAAGGAAGGGAGGGAGGGAGGGAGGGAGGGAGGGAGGAAGGGAGGAAGGAAGGAAGGAAGGAAGGAAGGAAGGAAGGAAGGAAGGAAGGAAGGAAGGAAGGAAGGAAGGAAGGCAGGCTTTCTTTACGAGCTGCCTTGCTCATGGTGTCTCTTCGCAGCAGTGGAACAGTGAGTGACTAAGAACCGTTCTCCCTTAAGTTGCTTCTGTCAGAGTATTTGACCACAACTGATGGAAAAGTGATCAAGACAGAAGACTAGCTATGCTATATTATAGTATTATATGTTAAATTACAAATATATAATATATTTGTCAAAATATCAATGTGTTTGGTTTTGGAGTACCCATCCAGCCCTTGCTGGATGTACCACTCAACATACAACCTAGGGCCACTTTACCTTTCTCAAGTCTGGGCAATTATGAATTGTGAAGCACATGCTACTCCATGAATGCTGGGGAACTTCTGTCATCCTGCAGGTGTTTCATATCTGGTAACAACTACCATAACTACAATGAGGAGAATAGTACACTGGAATTACATTCCGGTAAAATGAGGAGTTAAAGAAAGTAACGGAAAATTTCACCACAAAGCCAGCAAGATCAAATAAACAAGAAGTCTGGCTCCCCAAGGCTCAGAAGACATTGTGGCGAAGGGGGTGGAGAGAATGTTAAGAGTCAGGATGTGGAGGGGTGTGGTCACTACACTCGTGAATTCACTGCAGTCATGGCCACCTGAATAAGGTCAAGCCAACAAGATCAGTCAATATTCTAGCAGGGCAACACTAAAAAGGACTCAGCGGTTTACAGCAGACAAAGCAAAACATGGAAGAAAGGAGGACATGCTAGGGAGTATCTGGGGATTGGGAAGGTCAGGTGGCAGGGAGATATAATTAATAGATGCATGTATAAGATGCTCAAAGAATATACAAAAGAATTTTTGAAAGAATTGGGGACTGAAGCAGTTCCCAGCAACCGGCCATAGGTGGCTGCACTCTGTAACCTCTACAACCCACTCTGCTGCCTAAACCCACCGACCCCATCATCCTCCCCTTGGCCAACCATCCCCCACAACATGAGCAGCCCCTGTACAAGCACCACCTACACCAGCTGGAAGAATATCAGGTCCTATAGGCAGAAGGGCCGCCCATACCAGTTGGAAGAACAGCAGCCCCTATAGGCACCAGCTCCATCTACACCAGACAAAAGAAGAGTCTCCACTGGCAGGGGCACAACCCACACCAGGAGGAAGAACAGACTCCATAAGCACAAGTAAAGACCACACAAGCCAGAAGAACTGGAGAATACGCTGCATTTAGGCACCCAAATGCCCACAAACCTCAGCTGAGACAAGCCTACTGGATCTGAGGACCAGACAACCACCAGAACCCTTGGCCATTCAGGCCAAAAAGACAATAAAGGAAACACACAATAAAGGAACAAAAAACCCATCCAACAAAGACATCACAAGAATCAATACCTGCACCTATAACTATCCCAAACCTAGATGGGTAAAGGGCAGTGTAAGAATAAAGGCAACAACATAAAGGGCAATATGTTACCACCAGATCCCAGTGGTCCTACAACAGCAAGATCTGAACATCCCAACGCAGATGAAACAGAAGAAAATGAACTTAAAATAACTTTAGAAGCCCGTAAAGAGGAAATGAAAAATTCACTTAAAGAAATCAAGGAAAAGACAAATAAAAAATTAGAAGAAATCAATAAATCCCATAAAGACAGACAAGATAACTAAGAAAAAGCAGGAAAGAGGTGAAGGAAACAGTTCAAGACTTGAAAACTGAAATAGAGGCAATAAAGAAAACACAAGCCGAGGGAAATCTGGAAATGAAAAATCTGAGTAAATGAACAGGAACTACAGATGCAAGCATAACCAACAAAATACAAGAGATGGAAGAGAGAATCTTAGATGTTGAAGGTATGATAGAGGAAATAAATTCATCAGTCAAAGAAAATGTTAAATCCAACAAATTCTTAACACAAAACATCCAGGAAATCTGGGACACCATGAAAAGACCAAACCCAAGAATAATAGAGATAGAAGGAGAAGTATTCCAGCTCAAAGACACAGAAAATATATTCAACAAAATCATAGAAGAAAACTTCCCCAACCTAAAGAAGAATATGCCTATGAAGGTACAGCTTACAGAACACCAAATAGACTGGAATCCCAAAAAAGTCCCCTTGTAACATAATAATCAAACCACTAAACATACAGAATAAAGAAAGAATATTAAGAGCTGCAAAAGAAAAAGGCCAAGTAACATATAAAGGCAGATCTATAAGAATGACACCTGACTTCTCAATGGAGACTCTGAAAGTCAGAAGGTCCTGGATATATGTTTTGCAGACACTAAGAGACCATGTATGCCAGCTCAGACTACTATACTAAGCAAAACTTTAATCACCACAGACAGAGAAAACAAGATAATCCATGACAAAACCAGATCTAAACAGTACCTATCCACAAATCCAGCCCTACAGAAAGTACTAGAAGGAAACCTCCAACATAAGGAAGTTAGCTGCACCCACGAAAACACAGGCAATAGATAATCTCACACCAGCAAAACCCAAAGAAGGGAAACACACACACTACCACCAAAAATGACAGGAGTTAACAATCACTTGTTATTAATATCTCTTAATATCAATTGACTAAATTTACCTATAAAAAGACACAGGCTAACAGAATGGATACAAAAACAGGATCCATCCTTCTGCATACCTCAACTTCAAAGACAGGCACTACCTCGGAATAAAGGGTTGGGAAAAGATTTTCCAATCAAAGGGACCTAAGAAGCAAGCTGGTGTAGCTATCCTAATATCTAATAAAATAGACTTCAAACTAGAATCAATCAAAAGAGATCGGGAAGGACATTACATATTTATCACAGGGAAAATCCGACAAGATGAAATCTCAATCCTGAATGTTTATGTCCCAAATACAAGAGCGCCCACATTTGTAAAAGAAACATTACCAAAACTTAAATCACACATCAAACCCCACTTCACCACTGGACATGTCTGCCAGACTGAAACTTAACAGAGAAATAAGAGAGCTAACAGACGTCATGACTCAAATGGACTGAACAGACATCTACAGAACATTTCACCCAAACACAAAAGAATATACCTTCTTCTCAAAACCTCATGGAACCTTCTCTAAAACTGACCACATACTCGGTCACAAAGCAAATCTCAACATATACAAAAGAATCAGAATTATCTCATGTATCTTATTGGATAACCATGGGATAAAGTTAGGATTCAACACAAACTACAGAAAGCCTTAAACACATGGAAACTGAACAACACTCAATTGAATCACCACTGGGTCAAGGAAGAAATAAAGAAATTAAAGACCTCCTAGAATTCAATGAAAATGAATGCACAACATACCTAAACTTATGGGACACAATGAAAGCAGTGCTAAGGGGAAAATTCATAGCACTAAGTATCTACATAAAGAATGTGGAGAAATCTCACACTAGTGACTTAACAGCACACCTGAAAGCTCTAGAACAAAAAGAAGCAAACTCACCCAGGAAGAAGAGAAGCCAGGATATTATGAAACTCAGGGCTGAAATAAATAGAATAGAAACAAAGAGAACAATACAAATAATCAATAAACAGAGTTGGTCCTTTGGGAAATCAACAAGATAGACAAACCCTTACCCAAACTAACCAAAAGGAAGAAAGAGAACATAGAAATTAACAAAATCAGAAATGAAAAGGGAGGCTTAACAACTGACAACGAGGAAATCAGAGAATCATCAGGTCATACTTCAAAAACCTGTACTCCACAAAATTGGAAAATCTAAAAGAAATGGACAATTTTCTCAAAAGGTGCCATATACCAAAATTAAATCAAGACCAAATAAATAATTTAAATAAACTTACTACCCCTAAGAGGCAGTCATTAAGTCTTCCATCCAAAAAAAAAAGAAAAAAAGCCCAGGGCCACATGGTTTCAGCACAGAATTCTATCAGAATCTCAAAGAAGAGCTAATACCAATACTCTTCAAATTGTTCCACACAGTAGAAACAGAAGGAACATTGCCAAATTCTTTTTAGAAAAGCTAATATCAATACTCCTCAAATTGTTCCATACAATAGAAACAGAAGGAACACTACCAAACTCTTTTTATGAGGGTACAATTACCCTGATACCCAAACCACACAAAGATGCAACAAAGAAAGAGA